>NW_024081058.1:676265-889187 GCF_003009895.1 Hyaena hyaena | reverse complement strand
AGTTCATTAGCTGTCATTTCTTCTTGGAGTTTCTTTGGAGGAGAGGTCTTTCGTTTCGTCATTTTAGTTAGCTTTCCGGCTCTTGTTGGTTTTAAAGACCTATTATTCTCTCTGTTTCTATGAGCACTGCTATATCCAAGAAGGCTCTTTGACTTTCCAGGGCCTACCCTTTCAGAGAGTGTTTTTTGAATGGTATCCCCTGGTCTCTCTTGTTGGGACCTTGGTTATTTTATTTTCCTATTCGTAGTGATATTTGGGACTCTCCACCTTGTGCATTCTAGCTTGTTTCTTGAGGTAGCCCTGGAAAAGAAAACAGACAGACAAACACACAGGGAGCAGGAGCACACAAACGCACAGGCTAAATCAACTAAAATGCAAAGTGAGTGGGAAAACGAAAAAGTTAAGAGAAAAGACGGAGGAAGGAGGGCGAATAATAGGGAGTATAAAATACATTAAAGGGTCAAAAAGGAGAAAAGAAAAGGAAAAAGAAGAAAACCGATGGCCAAAGAACGGTTTAAAGCATATAACTGGATTTCCCAGCTACAGTTAAATAGCCGTGTGTACGCAGTGCTGGTTGAAGAGCATAGAGAAAGAGAGAGACGACAGGGCAGGGATGAGGCACAATTGGAAATAGAATGAACAGGCAGAAGGGATAAGAAGCTTTTTTCAAAGAGGTAAAGGGTAGAATATGGTTGGATAGGTGAGAGAAGGATGCTGGTATTATCCAGAGAAACTATATAGTCTAATTACTCCTGAGAGAAAGAGATGAAGATGTCGGTAGGTGTAGAATTTACATCTACAGAATGGACTCGTTGTGATTGTTTAAACAATCCGGCGACCTGAGTTAATCAGGTCAGTGTTCTGGGGAAAAAAGAGAGAAAAGAGAAAGAAGAAGAAAAAAAGAAAGAGAGAAAAAGGGAAAAAAAGAAAAAAAGGAAAAAAACAAAAAAAGGAAAAAAAAGAAAAAAAAAGGGAGGAGGGCAGCTCTCAGGCAGGGATGGGCATCGTGATCCAATGCCTCAGTCGGGAGCTCTGCCTTGGTGGTTGTAGGGAGGAGAGTGACGGTGCTCCAGTCCCTTCTTGAACCAAGCGCTGCACCTCGCTTTTTTGGGCGTGTAAACTCCCCTTACCGGGGGCGCATCGGAAGTTGGTTGCACTCTTCAACCCAGGCCAGTTCCAATCTCCAAATCCCAGTCTGGGCGCCCCGCTGAAATTGCCTTAGACACAGCTTCCCAATCAACCCCCTCGAGGCAATTCCCCTGCCGAGCTCTGGGGGTGGAGTCAGGATCGCTGCTTCCTTCTCTGGGTCAGGCTGGCGCGCATGCGCGGGGGCTTGCCCGTCGGGTGCGCCGAGCCCGCTGGAGTGAGGAAAACCGGGTCCCGCTATGGCTTGTCACCCGAAACACGAACTCACAGGCAGATTTCCCAGATTTTAGTTCTTTGCCTTCCCTCTCGAGTTCCAGCCCGCCAAGAGCGCGGACGCCCGGTGTCCGCGTGCGCGGCTCTTTCAGGGGCCCCAGGCGCCCGGGAGCTACAATGGCGGCAGGCGCGCGGCCGCTCTGAAGTCCAGCCGCCGGGAGCAGCACAAAGCAGCAGTCTGTGCGCTCAGCCCCCGGGACCAGTTGGCGCGAGGGGACCTGGTGCGCAGGTATTTGGCAAGTACGGTCTTTCTATGCCCCGAGCGGAGGTTTTTCCCTCCGAGTGGAGGTTTTTCTGTTTCAGACTCTCTCCTTTTCCCCTCTCACTCCCCGTAGAGGGTAGAGGGGGATCGCCTCCCACCCTGGAGTCTCCGATCCTGGCCCGATTTTATCTTCCCCAATTCGCACTCACATTAGAAGGCTTTCTTAGTAGATTCTGCATCCTTTTTCTTCCAGTCTCTCAGGATTTGTAAGGTTTCCAATGGCTTCAGATCTTTTCCGTGTGATGTATTGGCGCGAGTGCAAGTACGGAGCTCCTTACTTCTACGCCATCTTGCTCCCTCTCCCAGCAGTTATTTCTTTCAGGTTGAAACTCAAGACATATTTTTGCTGAACTTCTGAATATATTGTCATTATACCTCTTTTTTTTCTATATTGAAATGACTTCAGACACTTCATAAATTAACTCTTAGAACAAGAAGGATTAAAGGAAGAATAATAATTGTGTTTTATCTTCTTTCTTTTTCCTCCTTATATATGATGCCATATGTTATTTCAGAAACAAAATGAAGCGTATCTTTAAAATGTTTAAACAATAAAAATAGATAAGAAAACTGTATAAATTTAATAAAGAATAAAAAAGTATAATAAAATCTTTTCATTAGTTATAATAATAAAATTGACAAAACATTTTTTTTACCCTATACAGTGATATACATTGATATTTGATTCACAATATTTATAAAATAATAAATTCAGTTTGAATGATAAAAATATAAATATTTTTGTTATTGTGTACTGAGATAAATCTCTCAAGTTTGTCTCTCTCTCTCTTGCCTTGTGATTTTTATAATTCTTGAGATCTTTCTCTTTCTGTCTCTCACATACATGCACACACATACACACACAAATATTCAATATATGAATGAATGGTGAATGTTGAAAAACATGGTGAATGAGAAAAAAGATAAGTAAATATGAAGAATTTGAGAACGAAGAAAGGCAAAGAGTGAAGACCATGTAATATTTTAAGATTAGTGGAGGAAGAATGCCAGATTTTCTGAGAAATTAATTTTTATCATGGTGGCATTCAAAAAATGAATTTGAATGGTCAGAGATACAAAAAAAAGTCTTTTTTTTTTTTTAAAGAGAAAAAGGAATGAAAAAAAGATTCCTGTTAATGGTGGATGAAGATGAAAAGGCTGACATGGTTGCTACAGGAAAAGAGAAGGTAAGAGACTAAGCATATAATGCTGAGAAATCATAAGGGGTCATTTTATGCTGGGATTGTGTATCATGTAAGGACTTCCATCTGAACAGTATTTGCAGGTTATACACATGGGAGATGCAGTTTCACTCTGCTGTGCTGTGGAGAAATGGCTGACAAGGAAATAACAAGTGCTACAGCAGCTGGGTGGTCTAACTTTGCAATAGACTGACTAGAATTGGACCTTCATTCATTCCATTTTGTAACAGATATTTGTGGCACATATGTTGAACCTAAGACTCTTTGCTCCTCCATTATAATGGGTTTACACATTTTAGCTTTTGTATCATTATTTTTGCCTTAAGGTTATAATGATACATTTTAATTATGTATTTTAACTGATATGAAATGCATAAGGCATTTTCTTACTGAAAAATGCAAATACATTGTAGAAATAACTACCATATTGAATGATTGAACCTAGAAAATTGCAACAGGAATAAGAAATTAAGTAGTATTTTGTCACGTGGGGTACAGTGGAATTTGAGTATTACAAAGTAGTAAGCAGCCCCAAAGCAACTCTACTAAGTGTGGAATATTTATATAGGCATTCTGATAATAAGGTAAGTAATATATCTTCCACCATTCACTATGGAATAAAATAGCCCTCCTAGTAATGTTATCTGATTTTGTATTGACAGTGGATATATCTATTTATTTTTAAATCAAATAAATTGATACATGATCCATCTCATTTCTATACAAAAATTATTTCACAAACATTTTTATGAGAAAAGATATTGATGGTGGTAATGAAGAGAAAAGTATTAGAGGGACCCCTCAGGGAAATAAAAAGTGATGTAGAATTTAAAAATTAAAAAGGTAGGAACTGGGATTATTATATTTAAAAGATAAAAGTAAAAACATATATATAATAATAAAATATCTTTCTCCACCTCAAAATGTAGTGCATAATTAAGTAGACATTGCTTCATTAGTACCACAGGATTAAAAGTTGGATTTTTTTCCCCATGGTCCTAATATTCAGTACCTCTATTTCTAAGGTGTTTTTGGTAGCATACTTTTGACTTAGTGTGTTTATTTTACAGTGAAAAGGAAATATGGCTTTGTATAAGTTTATTTCTCATTTATACCCAGTGAAAAGTTTGGATGGTTCTCTCATACTTCTCAGGGAGTAGTTCCTCTTGTTATGTGACTTTGCTTCCATTTCATAGACTGGCAGAGAGACAGAATACAGAGTAGGCACACAGGCTCTAACTACCCAGGCCTGTAAATGACTTAAGCCGCTCTGCTCTTATTCTTTTGGCCAATCTCAATTATATGGATTTTCTAAACTATGTGAGAGGCTGTAGAATATTTTTATTAGCTTAAGAAGAGGCACATGAAAGTGAATCTAACATTTAGCAATGCTTTTTTCACTCAGTGCTAAACAATGTTTTATATATAAGCTTCCACCGATATAGTATGTTAAAATATGTACATATTATTGAAATACAAGTGTAGTTAACATTGTAAAGAACTTCGGTGTAAAGCAGTCTTATGTCTTCATCTTCACAACCTATCCTGAGATATCTTCTGCTATCTTCTCTTTCTGGACCGTTAGTGTGTGTGATGGTAATCAGAACCTACTTAATATTCCTTAGGTCTAAATTTGTTACACTTGTTGATCTTTGTATTTCACCTAGCACAAGAAGCTTAAAAGTAAATCTTGAGAAAAAAGTAGATCCTGTGTATCAGGTAGAGAAGTGGGGGAAAAATACATTCAGAAGTAATGGAATCAGAGGTTATTCCTATGTTATTAAGTGCAAAATGACAGAAGAGCAAAACAAGGTAGTCAAAACTGCCAGATATAGGGAAGGTGTCTAATTCTGTACCAACTTTACTTTGGACTCCTGATTGCTAAGTAAAGTATCTAAATTATCGTTCAACCTGAGATTCCATTGGGACATTAGCAGTATGTTTTAGCCCTTTCATCAGAAAGTGCTTATTATCATTCTTTTGCCTGTATGTCATGCACGTTTTCCCTTTCTAAATTAACACTTTTACAGCAACATTCTATCTGCACCATTGTTAAATTTTAAGATGATATGGGAACCCATTTTGAAATGTGTAGCTGTAAGAACAAACTCTATGATGACTGCATTTTATATTTGTGAAACAGTAGATACTCAGGGTAGTCACACTTTCTGGTTTGGGTCAAAGCTTAGAAGATTGAGTCTCATCACAGTTAAATGCATACCAAAGGTCATGAAAATAAATAGTAAACATGGACTTAGAGGATATTTTTTCCACAGTCTAAGTCCAAAGATTTTTCTTCAATATCATTATGTTTCTATACACATATGTTTTTATGTGGAAGATTTTAAGATTGCATTTAGTTTTTCTAATAAATACACATATTGTATGTTTGTGCATTCAATCTTAAAATCTACTAATATTTAAATATCAATGTTTCTCAAATAAACAGAAGACTCATAATAACTGGGATGGTGTCATTTCTACAGCACATAAACTTCTGTGGTTCATTGCTAATAAGTAGCATAATTGAGAAATCCTTTCTTAAGTATTTTATAAGCAATCATATATGTAAGTGGTCAGGAAATTAGCAATGGCATCATAATGTTAGGAATAAACAAAGGTGAACTGACCAGCCAGCTTAAATTAATATCCTCTAATATTTTCATCAACTATATGAGGTGTATATGTATAAGCATGAATGAATAAGAGAGGAAAAGTGAAAGAAGCAAAGGTCAACAGAAGAATATTTAATTAAAAACATTATGACAAACAAATAAAAATGATACATACATACACACACATACACATGATTTTTACTATTCATGACTCCTCTAGTTGCAAAATTATTTTTGCAATACTTTATCAGGCATTTCTGAAGGATTTTCATTTTTACATTTAGAATTGGCATGGACGTTCTGATACATGAATTGCAATAACTTTTAAATATTTCCAAACACAAAGATCCATTCTTATTCTTGAAATTTCCTAAAATATGTGTTTTGAGGGAATTTGAAGAGGAAAACAATAATAGGATCATGTTTTCCTTAAACTATGCTAATAAGACCTAGAGTTAAAATTATGCTCATTATAAAGATGAATCAACATTCTATCTTTAGATATTTCCTTTTCACTTCACAGGACAATCCCTTTAAAAAGAATTATCTGTAGCATTCAGTGATTCTGTCACTCAATCTGATGTAATCTTTTTATAAGCATTTCAAATTATAGCCATCAATCTTGTAGGTTTTTAAGTATGTAATCATTTTCATTTATAACTACAGTCCAGACATAATTTGGGGCCAAAAAATGAATTAAAAATGTGCATCTGCCCTCAATTCTTTGCACTTCTATATTTTATGTAAACTTTTTATATTTTAATTTCAGGTTGCCTGCTTTTTCACTGTTTGTTTCCTCCCTAGATTTCCCTCTATTCTTGGTTATAATAGGGCTGTAGTTCTATGGATGTTGTAAAAAGACATTGTCCTGAATTTAATTTAAACCAAGAATTAGAATCTCAGATTATACATAATAATTAGATGACATAATCAACTTAGTTATCTAATCTGAGGTAGAACAGCTTAATTTTGATATTATGAACATGGTATGTAATATTTATTTATTATATAGTTGGTACTGATAGAGTGATGTATAAATAGCCAAGGCTATTACCATCCATGTAATTACAGTCTAATATTATACTAAACATGTATTAACCTTAGTAAACATAATCATTACAAATATAGGTTGTTTTGATTGATCTGAAGAAGATTTGCAGAATTATGAAAAAGTGAAATGAAAAGAATAAAGTGTTAATTGAGTAATGGCTGAAATGTAGAAGTGAAGCTATGATATCAAGTTGTAAACACCAAAAGAAGAAACTTTAATGAAGGAAAGATAATAATTGTTTCAAATAGTGGTAAACCATCAGACTTTATGAGAATTAAAAAGTTCCCTTTGTACTAAAAACTGGAGGTCACGGTGACAATACAGGAGGAATATTTCATTGGAACAGTAGGCCACAGGTACACATCAGATTGGACTGAAGAGAGGAAGAGAATTCCAGTTTCCCATAAGGGAGAATTTAAAACAATGAAAAGAGTGGATAAAATATATATCAACTACAAAAACAAAACATCATTTAAAAAAATACTACTGAATGAAGTGTGTCAAAAATATAGTTTTTTACTGAGATGCTATAAGTGGAAAGGCACTTACAATACCACACTAAAACCCTGATACAAGGATAGAGAAATGTTGAAAGTAACAGGAAGAAAAAATATATATACAAATGAAACTTACCCAACGCAAACTGGTATAGCTATAGTAATATATGGAAAAAAGCATATATTTGCATTTATATATTAATGTATAATTATATATTTAATATATTAATATATAATATAATATATATAGTTGGTATAGCTATAGTAATTTCTGGAAAATATAATATATATTTATATTTAATATATTAATATATAAATAATATATATTAATATTTATACATGATTATTAAAATAAAAGGGTATAACAGACAAAATGTGGATTTTATAATAGTTAAAATCCAATTGATATATCCAACAATGATACAATGCTATAAACATATGCACCTAATTAACATACCTAAATTAAAAAAGAAAAATTGAAAGAAGTAGGAAGAAAAAGACAAGTTCATATGCACCACTGTGAGATTGTAATAAATTTCACCCAGTAAATAATCGTACATGTAAACAGATAACCACAAAGCACATAGATTTGAAACACACAATTAACAAAATTGATCTAAAGGATGCATATTCAGTATTACACCAAAGAAAGCAAGATAACATGTTCACAGAAGTTCATATGGAACAGTTCACAAATTGATTTTTCTTTGGACTATAAAATAAGTCTTAACAAATACCAAAGGACAGACTGAAATAATGAAAATATTTTCTCTCAGCAGAGTGGAATTAAGTGAGAAATCAAGACTAAACAGATACTTAATATCCCCATTTGAACTCCCAGACCAGCATTTCAATAACAACTTTATGACAATGAGCTCCCATAATAATATGTCATGAACATTATGATAATAAATTTGAAATTTTAGATGAAATGGAAGTCATTGAAAAAACTGATAAAAATAGAAAATATAGTCCCATATCTATTAAATAAATTAACATTTTAATTGAAATTATTCCCACAATGGAAACTCCAGGCCCTTTTTGAATTTTCCAGTGAACTATCACATACATTTAAGAAAGAAATAGCATCATGATCACAAAAAAATTACCAGGACATAAAAAAATATGGCAGAAACTTTATTTTACAAAGTTGACATTATCATAATACTAATATGTAACAAAGTCATTACAAAAATTAATTTTAGCTCAATCCTTATCATTTTGGGGTTCCTGCTATTCATTTATAGAAACATAGTGCTATCAGTGTGGTTTTCATGTTGGACTACCTTTTAAATTCGTCATAATGCTGGGATATGCAAAGTAGTAAATGGCCCGATTCCGTGACTTTGTCTTTGTATGCCTTTTAATGAAATATGGAAGAACAGTTTCACATAGATGACATTATGTACCTGTAAAAACTATCTGACAAACTACTGTTTTGTTATTTGCTGAAATTGAATCATGTTGAATATAGTGTTACAAAAAATGTTCTGGTAACTTACTGACATTGACAATTTTATGAAATTCAATTATCCTTGAATTTTATATGCAATTATATTGCAAATGAAAAAAAAAACTATTTTTCTTTCCTGAAAGGAGTGTTAAGTACAAATTAGTTGCAGCAGGGATTCTGTTTTACAACTCATTACAATCTGCTCAACTCACTTCCTGGAGAAGTGCCTAAGCTGTTGCTTAAGAATTACACACTTGGAAAACTCTTGTTTGTTATAATAGATACACAAAAGTGTTATAAACCAGCAGTGCTGAAAATTGTTACAGTGTATTATCTTGTTGCTTTGTCACCTACAGTTTAATTGATGCCTATCATTTGTTTAATTACTGTATTTAAAACATATTTGTAGTTGTCTGTAACCTACATATTATACTATCCTTTCACTTTTCTGTTTCCACATAATGATAATGCTGTTAATAAGAAGTTGTCTATTTAGCATGAGTATATTTAGGAAGAAAAATTAGACTATAGGTAGATCTGTGTATACACCAGAGTTGATCTTAGTGCAATGACTAAATAAAAACATATAGATCTTGTATATAGATTGTAAATGAATATATAAAGTTTCCATTTAGGTCCACTATAAAAATATGTCAAACCCTTTTCCTGTTTGAGTATTTACCAAATAAACTAGCAAACAAAAATACACTTATTTGAAAGGCTAGGGCCTCTAAAAATAAGCAAAATTGCCCTTTTGGTTCCCTGAGCAGCACCACGGCAGTTGGCAAGAACAAGCACCTTACAAAAGGTGGCACAAAAGGAACCAAGAAAAATGTGGTTGGTCCATTTTCAAAGAAAGATTGATATGATGTAAAAGCACCAACAATGTTTAATGTAAGAAATATTGGAAAAGCACTAGTCATGAGAACTCAAGGGTCCAAAATCGCATCCGATGGCTCAAGGGTTGTGTGTTTGAATGAAGTAAGCCTTGCTGATCTGAAGAATGATGAAGTTGCATTTAGGAAATTCAAGCTGATTACTGAAGATGTTTAGGGAAAAAACTGCCTTACACATTCCATGGCATGGATCTTATCCAGGACAAAATGTGCTCCATGGTCAAAAAATGGCAGACCGTGACTGAGGCTTATGTTGATGTCAAGACTACAGATGTGTATTTGCTTCATCTCTTTTATGTCAGTTTTACTAAAAAATGCAACAATCAGATTTGGAAGACCACTTATGCTCAGCATCAGCAGATCCACCAAATTCAGAAAAAGATGATGGAAATCATGACCCGAGAGGAGCAGACAAATGACTTGAAAGAAGTGGTCAATAAATTGATTCCAGATGCATCACAAAAGAAATAGAAGGCTTGTCTATTCTATGACATCTACTCTATGATGTCTTTGTTAGAAAAGTAAAAATGCTGAAGAAGCCCAAGTTTGCACTGGGAAAGCTCATGGAGCTTCATGATGAAGGTAGTAGTTCTGGAACAGCTACTGGGGTTGAGACCAATGTTAAAGTTGAACAACCTGATGGATATGAGCCACCAGTCCAAGAATCTGTTTAAAATTCAAACATTTAATAGTGACAAATAAAAAATCTTATTTGTGATGTTTAAAAATAAATAAATAAAAATAATCAAAATTAAGTTGTCCAGCTTGATGTTATTTGAATTCATTCATATATTGTTCTCATAACTACATTTTGAGATCAGTGTCTATACAGCAACCTGTGATAATAGCAGCACAAAATAGTATGCATATTTGTATTCTCTAAAAAATAATTCCCATATTTCACTCTCATTTCATTATCATTACAAGACAAAGAATAAACCTCATAATCTGTAGAGTCAATGATTTATAATTTATACTCTGAGTAGCCCAGTATACTATATTGATTGTTATAAACCCAGCCTTACATAACAGTAGAGTAGTAAATATGAGATTATTTATTTGCTACACAATAATAATTACTCCTAAAAAAGAGGTAAATCAAACCTGAAGATTGCATACAGCACATGTTTGAAAAATTAAACTCTGAGATTAAAAGTAAAAGAAATATATGTGACTATGTGTGTACAACATACACACATACACAAGTCACAGCATTTAGTTTCCGTCTTGTTGTGAGAATCTTTCACTATTCATACGAAGGGGGAGGGAATACTTTGTATTAATCATGGAGCAGGATGTAGAAACAGTAAGACTTCAATCAAAATTTAGCAGAGTTTGTTTAGAAAATTAATGCATAGTAAGGGAGTAAAGGGAATAGTTTGGAGATAAGATTGGGAAAGATCACCATGAAGAATATTTAGTACTTAAGGGTCTTCTATAAGAAGTATGGCCTGACTTTTCTATATGTGCTGAGATTTTGTTTTAGGAAATTTTAATTGGATAATGCTTCAACTTTTCTCTCTTTCTGTCTCTCTTTAAGTCCTATTATATATTAATATGCCAATACATTTGTATAGATATATTATACCAATTGATTTATATTGATACATTGATACTGATATGTATATTTCAATAAACCTTCAATTTCTCTAGTAAACTGAAAAGACATGAATTCTTTATCAAATAGTTTCTTAATGGCTGATCAAGACTTTGCAGCCCCTGGAACGGAACCATCTCTATTTGTTTTCTTAACTGAAGTCTGCAACCCAGATACTGCTGGAAAAATATCCATGGAAACAATGATACATTGGCTTCCTTGATTTTAATACTCAAATAGCATTAAAGTTATTCAGTACAGGAGAACAGTTTGGTTATATTGAATCAAGCAAATCTTCTTTCTAAAATACTCAAATATACTTCAAGTATGAAGGCATAAGAAACTGTTACTAGGAAAGTCTTCTGGAAATTTTTTAACTGCTGAACTGATCTTATCTGCTAAGATCAAACCAACATTGTATATTATTTTAACATTCCATCAGACTTCATTATCTAATATTTGATTTAATATTTTAAGATCTATTTTCTTAAGTGAATGTTTAACTTCTATGATATTCTTGCTCAAATATAGTTTCAGGCTATATGGCCACTGCAGAATAAGTTATAAATATTTACATTGCCTCTTAAAATGTAATAATTTCTATAATTATTTAGCTTTTGCTTCCTGTTTTTTTTTTTGTCTTTATATATGTATTTCAGCCATAGAACCCTTGTGGTTTAATTATAGCTTGGGTGAATAATTTTTTTCTAATTATCTGTAATTTTTCTCTTTAATTTATGGTTGATTCTTTTTCTCAAAATCTGTTACAAACATCTGCTATCTCTATTATACTAGACCAGAGGCTAGCAATTGTTTTCTATAAAGGTCTAAGATAACTATGTTAGGCTTTCTGGGTTTTACCTTCTGTGTCATTACTACTTAGCTCTGCTCTTTTAGCATAAATGTAGCCATATGTGAATGATCATGTCTGTTCTTCAATGTAACTTGATTAACAAAGACATGCAGTGAGCTGGACTTGGGCTGTGGTCCCTAATATGCCCACCCTTGTGTTAGATATGCATGCATTATAAAGCTTTTCATATGAACTGCTCTAATGTTCACACTAACTCAGTTTTACATTTCCTTCATTTTCCTTTCCACCATTGCTAGTGCTTTATATTTCAGACTTATGCATTTTTATAGTTTTTTTTAATGTTTATTTAAAATTTTTTTATAGTTTTTTTTTTTTTTTTTGAGACAGAGAGAGACAGAGCATGAGTGAGGGAGGGGCAGAGAGAGAGGGAGCCACAGAATCCGAAACAGGCTCCAGGCTCTGAGCTGTCAGCACAGAGCCTAACACGGGGCTCAAACCCACAAACTGTGAGATCATGACCTGAGCCAAAGTCAGACCCTTAACCACCTGAGCCACCCAGGCGCCTCTAATGTTTATTTTTGAGAGAGAGAGAGACAGAGTTTGAGTGGGAGAAGGGCAGAGAGAGACAGAGAAGGCAGAGAGAGACAGAGAAGGCTGGGGCAGGCTCCAGGCTCTAAGCTATCAGCACTCGCGGGGCTTGAACCCACGAACACTACTGTGAGATCATGACCTGAGCTGAAGTCAGAGGCTTAATTGATTGAGCCACCCAGGTGTCCGCGTTTTTTTAAAAAAATCATACCAACTGGGGCACCTGGGTGACTCAGTCAGTTAAGCCTCTGACTTTGGCTCAAGTCATGATCTTGTGCTTTGTGAGTTTGAGTCCCATATCAGGCTCTGTGCTGACAGCTCAGAGCCTGGACCTGCCCCAGAATCTGTGACCCCCTCACTCTCTGTCCCAACCCACCCATGCTCTGTTTCTCTGTCTCTCAAAAAATGAACGTTAATTTTTTTAAATAAAAATCATTCCTACCTAAAATTTGCCTGTGTTATACATATGTATACCTGGATCCCACAGCTTTCATAAAATCACTTTTGTCCTATGAGTGGAGGCCAAATTATTGTTGTTTAGGGAGGGATTCATGTGAGGGACATCTTTATTTAGTCATTGTTAAACTACCTCCCAAGTGTTTTTCTTTTATAGAGAAAAGAATACAGTGTTATAAAGATTCAGGTGTGAGAAAGTGGGGAGAAATCTGTGTGAACAGAGAGTAGATTTGAGAATGTTTTACCCTGAGGCCAGACCATTTTTCAGGAGAGTTCCTTAAGGAGAATGCATGCAGGTCTAGGCTAACAGTGGGCTGGTAGACGAAAGATGATGGCTGAGGAGAAGGACAGAATCCCAGTCAGAGTTTGGTTACCAAACATTCTTTTTTTTCCACTTGATCAGTGGGAATCTATTTGGTTCCTGTTGATCAGTGGAAACAAGTGGTGAAGCTAATCATTTATGAGGCAAAGAATTAGAATCTGGAGGGTCTGTGTTTGGCCTTGTCATAGGGAACAAGGAGTCATATGTCAGCCCTGTCTAATCCACATAAGAATGGTGGTTCTCTGTATAAGCCATCTTCTGGAACACAGTGAGTGGAGGGATTTCCTAACCTTCACTGTTTTCCAGGATCACAGTGTTCAAGTAAAGTTCAACAAACTGTATATCTGAACAAATACAAAATGCCCTATACTCATTGGAATCTAATCTTTTTAAAAAAGTTTATTTTTGAGATAGACAGAGAAAGGGAGAGGGAGAGGGAGAGAAAGAGAGAGAGAGAGACTGCACAAGTGGGGCAGGGGCAGAGAGGGCGGAGGTCAGAGGATCTGAAGTGGGCTCTGCATGACAGCACAAAGCCTGATGCAGGGCTCGAACTCATGACTGTGAGACCATCGCCCACGCCAAACTCCGATGCCTAACCAACTGAGCCATACAGGCACCCCTGGAATCTAATCTTAAAATCAATTTTTGGATAAAGGTGTTTCTAACTATACTGAGTTGTAACACAAAGAATCATATAATTTTCGAAATTTAATGTCTAAGTCTCTAGAAGTGATCTATATTTACATCAATAGCTGTTTTATATATGTCGATTCTTCAGTAACTGAATAGGCTTATGTACACTGACCTACTTATTCTTTAAAGAACTGCTCATTTCTTACTTGACATTTTAGTTACAATTCAGGTTTCTATAATCATGCTATTTTTTCCAGCTTACTTTTAGGGGAATCACCTTGTGGTTTTACTTGTTGTAGAAAAAAAATATATTTCCATTTATTTAGATTAAATTATTTAATCATAACACACATACCAAAACCTATCATAATATTTAACATTCCACCTATGTTTAAATAACAAAAATATTGGGGAAAAAGTTTTTGTTAATGCTGTAATTAAATATAAATTTTCCTTGAACTATCTGCAAAAACTATCAATCTTTAATGTTCTGTTTTCATCATAGATCTAAATAACCTTTTTGGTAAAAAGAAAATAACATAAGATTTCTCAGGATACTGTGGTTAACTACAGTTCCTTAAAATTTGGTATTTGTTTTCAATACAGCTATAATACCACTACTGATTATTTAGAATCTGTGTATACTCTTCATCATATCAAAGGTTGACCTTTTATTGCTTTTAATTAGTCCTGTTCTGAACACAGTAATATAGTCATTTAATTCTTATTTGGCAAATTAGGAACTCTGTAAGAGAATTGAAATACCTAATTAGGGACAGAGCTTAAATTTAAGCATAGGTCTTTTAAAAACTAATGTTGGTACATTATCCATAGCATTAGTTGAAAATAGTTCTGGTGATTTTTTTTTTCTCCAGCCTGATACAAAGAATAGGTTTATAATTTTATCTAGCCTGCTTATAAGTTCAGTGAGAGGATCCTAGCATGTTTTGAAAAAAACAAGAATAGTCAAAAAAAAGTCAATTATACAGAGGTAATGTGCTAGGTATTTGAGAGTTATATAATTGAATATTATGTATCTATGCATTGGGATTTTGTGAACTAGTAAAGGAGGTAGAAGTGTGTAAGGCAATTATGGCACAAGAAGGTATTTGTTATAAAACTGACATAACCAATGTATGTGGATGAGTCTGTATCCATCATCTTAGTTGATTGATGGTAAAGAATATAAGCACATGTTTTAATATTTCAAATTTATATATTAGGACACAGCTTCTCAAAGTTTTAAAATGAATTGCCTAAGGTTACACAGCTAAAAACATGCATAGACATCACTCAAATCGATAATGTCTGTTGCAGAATTCCAGTGTTCTCTATGTTGAGTTGTCACTTCACACAGATTTGTAGGATGTGACAATCATTATTTTTCTATCATGTTGTTCACCTAAAGATGTGGATTAATTATTTCACAAATAATTGAAATTATACATTCAATACTAATCATTACTTAGAGTTAAGGAATAGGTTAATGTTAGTTTTAAACATTTCCATTCTAGAAATTTGATTTATTTCTAAAGGTTATGAGCATATTATTTCTTTGGATAAAGAAAGTGGTTTTTAAACATCAACATCTACTTTTTTAAAAAAAATGCTTATTAATTTATTTTAGAGAGAGAGAGAAAACATTAAAGTATGTGAACAGTAGACAGGGAGAGATAAAATCCCAAGCAGACTTCACACTGGCAGCACAGAGCCAGACACATGACTATTTCATGAATTGCGAGACCACTACCCTAGGTGAAATAAAGAGTAGGATGCTAAACCAACTGAGATCCCTTGGTGCCTTTCAGTGGGCTACTTTTTTTTTTTAAATGTTTTATTTATTTTTGAGAGAGAGACACACAGAGAGACAGAGAGAGAGACAGACAGAGGATCCAAAACAGGCTCCGTACTGACAGCAGAGAGCCCAAACCAGGTTCGATCTCACGAACCATGAATGAGATCATGATCTGAGCTGAATTTGGATGCCTAACCAACTGAGCCACTCAGGAGCCCCAATAGGCTACTTTCTAAACATTATTTATTACTAAATGTTTAGTTAATGCCATATATTTACACTTAGCAAAGTCTTATTTTTAGTAACTCAGTTTTAGACCAAAATCTTGGCATTTCCTTATACCTGTAATGCTGCTGCTCTGTTTCTTCTAGTGTAAAAACAGTAAGTGCAGAATTTCTATGTACCAAAATATTCTTCTATATGAGTTCAATGGAATGAGAGCTTTTGTTTAATTGTCATTCAGTAATTCCAGATATTTGACTTAATATAGTTAGTTCCCAACCTATTTCCAATAATTTATATGATGTCTTACAGTCTAAACACTTTTGGTTTCTCCATTTTCCTTCAAACATGTGTTATACATGTTATTACACAGCTAGATAGAATTCGGAAAAATAAAACCATGTTCCTCATAAAGAATACTAAAAATGCTTTTGAATAAAACCAGAAAATAGGTTTTGAGTTATCCTTTTTGATTTTTTTAGCTGACTTATTTTAACAAAGGATTATTAAAGCTTTCCTTTGCTTATAAAAAACCTTAAAATTCAATAATCACTTTCTCTATTGTAATGGCATATCAGGCTTGTTTCTAGGCCATGGACAAGGATGAAAGTCAGAAATACATTTAATAGACAGGTATGTGAGATTTCACCCTGTTTTAAAGTTAGTAAGTGAACCTGTCATAATTTCATAGATTCTGACAGAAGACAGAAGACTCTTGATTCAGAGACAAAGGATTCTATTATAGTATAGAAAGAAGTTTGATCCCTTCTATAATATTCCCTGTGCCCTCTCAGAGTCCCCGAGTAGTTATGCAGAGGCAGACCTAGTTGGATACTGAAAATTCAATGTTTTGTTTTGTTTTTGTCATAGTGAGGAAGCTTGATTAGGAAACACCAGTGTTATGAGAGACTGCTAGCATACATAACCTTTGTTTAAGAGAAGGATAATACCTTTATTATCCTGGTCAGGTAAAAATAAATTCATATTTCCAGTATTATCAGGACCCAAAAGATTTTGTTTTGCTTTATGTATGGTCATCCACTTTGTATTTAAAATTCATCAGTAAAGATATGCATGGAATCATATACATATCTAAATAGTTTGGCTTATTGGCCAGTAATCAAAAATGAGAGAAATTAGGAGATAGATGGTTTTCAGAGGACTAGGAAAGATATATATGGGCAGACCTATAGTAGTAGTAATAAAGGGTGTACTTTTAAAAAAAAAAAAAAACCTGCCAAAAAAAAAAAAAAAAAAAAAAAAAACCATTTGCTGCTGAACACTAGCGAATGACATAATCAAGATGACTTTCCCGGACACTGTCCCTGACATTGAAGCTTCTGTGCAATATACCTATGAATGAGGTAATCATTGAAGTAGAATTGGTGGCTATGTGTGGGCTTAAACTTGAGTGATTTTATTCTTTAAGGCTACTCAATTTATAAAAATAAAAAAATAAATCTACCAATTTATTCCCACTAATGAAAATCCGGACTCTTAGAAGAAGACACTAAAGCTAAGAAGTCAATATTATACAATGCCTCAAGGAAAATAAACAGCCATTTGGTGGCAACTTGATTATGTCCAATTCATTCAAATCTAGAAAGTGCATCAGTATTTTGACTAGGAATGACAGATATTCTTGGTAAGAATTTGCCTTTGCCCTGAAATGCCTATATCAGCACTAATTTCCAATGGCTTAGTGTATCTCATTTGTTGATTTGAGATTCTTTATAATATAACCTCATACCAAGGGACATTGTTGATAGGAAAAACTTTGTCAATGGGCCCATGGCTATAAACACATTTGTTATAAGATGTACAACATCACTCCACATACTGGATCATCCTTACCTTGAGTCTCCTTTCTGTGTATATGTATGGGTGTGTGTGTGTGTGTGTGTGTGTGTGTGTGTATTAATTTTTTCCTGGTGAGAGTAATTACCCAAATAAAACCAAGCATAGCCTAACATTTACTGTCTCCACCCTTAACAAATAAAATTTAATTACTTTTTATAGCATCTTATAATACAGTCTAGGATATCAAAAGTCTTGTACACATAATTCTGTCAGCTTTTTTATTAATGTTTTCTTAAATATGAATGGATCACCAAAATTAAAGAGCTATTTGAAGAAAATATAAAACATGAAAATAATAATCAAGAAAATGCATTTTGAGGAATAAAACTATATTTCTATATTTAAAATAAACTAAATATTTTAATGAACTATAATTTTCATTTTACAAAGATTTTGTAATATAAATTCACACATAAGGAGAGTGTGGTAATAGAAAACAAAAACTAAACACTATTAGAAGTTAAAACATGATTGTTTAAAAAGAAACAAAAATATTCCACATAATGTTGGAAGACACAGTCAATGCTATTTCACAAATCGAGATGAACCCTCCTCAACAGAAAAAGAAAACAAAAAAGTAAATGAGGTAACAGATGAGAGAAAGGAAAGAATTGAAAGGAAGGGTGAGTTTTCTATCATCTAATAGGAATTGCTGGTAGATAGAAAGGAGAAATTGTGTGAGAAGAAATTATTAAAGAAACAAAGGGAAGATAATAAAGTCTCTTTAAAAATACACACACAGGGACACCTGGGTGGCTCAGTTGCTTAGGACTCAGGCTCTTGATTTCACTTCAGGTCATGATCTCAGTTTGTGAAATTGGGCCCCATATCAGGCTCCACGCTGAAAGTGCACAGAGCCTGCTTGGGATTCTCTCTCCTTCTCTCTCTCTGCCCCTCCCCCACTTGTGTGCTCACTCTCTCTCTCAAAATAAATTAATAAACATTATTAAAATATTTAAAATACACATACACACAGAAATAAAATATTAAATATAGGTCACTGATTTCACATGCCTTTTTTTAAATGTTTTATTTATTTATGACAGAGACCACAAGGAAGGGAGGGACAGAGGATCTGAAACAGGCTCCGTGTTGACAGCAGTGAGCCTAATACTGGGCTTGAACTCACAAACCACAAGATCATGAACTGAGCTGAAGTTGGAGGCTCTACTGATGGAGCCATCCAGGAGCCCATTCCACATGTCTCTGAGGAAAGTTCTGCTTTACTTACATTTGTTTTATTAGAGTATAATTGATATACAATATAATATCCTATTAGTCTCAGGTATACATCATAGTGTTCAATATGTTTTATATATTGTGAAATGATTTCCACAACAAGTCTAGTTGCCATTTGTTATTCGAGTATTATTGACCATATTCCCTAAACTGTATGTTACATCCCATGATTTATTTATTTTATAACTGGTAGTTGTACCTCTTAATCCCCTTCACCTATGATATCTGTCCCCATGCCATCACCTTCTGGTAACCAACAGTTTTCTTCTTGTATCTATGAGTCTGTTCCTGTTTTGTTTGTTCGGGTGTTTTTTAGATTCTACTTATGAGTGGTATTTGTCTTTCTCTTTCTTATTTCACTTATAATACTCTGTAGGTCCATCTGTGGTTGATGCAAATGTCAAGATTTAATTCTTTTTTATGGTAAATTGTATGCATTTACCGCATCTTTTTTTTTATCCATTCATCTATCAATTGACACTTGAGTTTCTTCTATATGGTGGCTATTATAAATAATGCTTCAATGGACATGGGATATATATATCTCCTTGAATTATTTTTATTTTCCTTGGATAAATACTCAGAATTAGAATTGCTTGATGATATGGTAATTCTATTTTTAATTTTGGTAAGGAGAATAATTTTACAAAACAACTAGACATATTATGAAGGAAACTGTCAAAAAGAGGCAAGGGTACTCAAAGTAGTGAAATCAATGAATTATAAGCTAAGAACTATGACTTCAGGCAAACAATATTTTAGAATAAAAAATAAGTGTAAGTTCTTAAACTAACTACATTTAAACTATTATACTTCCATTTTTAATTTTTCTAAATATGATGGACATTTTTTCATTCGTTTCTTAAAGCAGATTTTAAACAAAGGTTGCATATTACAATACATGAAAGATGAAAAATGTTTTATTATTTTTTAATATAATTTATTGTCAAATTGGCCTACATACAACACCCAGTGCTCATCCCAACAGGTGCCCTCCTCAATGCCCATCCCCCACTTCCCCCTCCACCTGATACTCCCGCTCCACCCTCAGTTTATCTGTTTTTAAGAGTCTCTTGTAGTTTGCCTCCCTCCCTCTCTGTAACTATTTTTCCCCTTCCCTTCCACCATGGACTCTTGTTAGTTTCTCAAGATCCACATATGAATGAAAAGATATGAAATCTCTCCTTCTCTGATTAATTTATTTCAGTCAGCATAATACCTTCCAGTTCCATCCACGTTGCTGCAAATGGCATGATTTTATTCTTTCTCATTGCTAATTATATATAAACCACATCTTCTTTATCCATTCATCAGTTGATGGACATTTAGGCTCATTCCATAATTCGGCTAATTTTTGAAAGCACTACTATAAACATTAGAGTGCATGTGCCCCTATGAATCAGCATTCCTGTATCCCTTGGGTAAATTCCTAGCAGTGCTATTGCTGGGTCCTAGGGGAGTTCTATTTTTAATTTTTTGAGGCACCTCCACACTGTTTTCCAGAGTGGCTACACCAGTTTACATTCCCACCAACAGTGCAGGAAGGTTCCTGTCTCTCCACATACTCATCAGCATCTATAGTTTCCTGATCTGTTCATTTTAGCCACTCTGACCAGTGTGAGGTGGTATCTCAGTGTAGCTTTGATTTGTATTTTTCTGATGATGAGTGATGTTGAGCATCTTTTTATGTGTCTGTTGGCCATCTGGATGTCTTCCTTGGAAAATTGTCTATTCATGTCATCTGCCCATTTTTTAACTGGATTATTTGTTTTTGGGGGTGGAGTTTGGTAAGTTCTTTATAGATTTTGGATACTTACCCCTTATCTGACATGTCATTTGCAAATATCTTTTCCCATTCTGTTGGTTGCCTTTTAGTTTTATTTATTGTTTCCTTTGCAGTGCAGAAGCTTTTTATCTTGATGAGGTCCCAGTAGTTCGTTTTAATGCAAAAATGTTTCAAAAATCCGAACCTGTTCCATTACTTAAGAATTATGATTATTTGATTAACATTAATTTGGCACATAGGTATTTATGAATATTCTTCATTAAGTGACTGTCTTTGGTATTGTTTTTAAGAAATGTTGATTTTAATTTTTTAATTTTTAAATTAAAAAATGTATATTTAGAGAAAAAGAGAGAGAAAGCATGCATGTGTGGAGGAGGGGCAGAGAGAAAGGGAGAGAGAGAATCCCAAACAGGCTCTGCTTTGCGCTAGATCCCACAAACCCTGAGATCATGACCTAAGCCAAAATCAAGAGTTGGAGGACTGAGCCATCCTGGTGCCCTTAGACAACATTGATTTTAAATTATTATGCCTTTTTTCAACCATCCCACCAAATACGAACTGATGATGGCTGCTGGCTTAATTATATCCTAGTGATTAGAGTCCATTCATCATATTTTAATTCAAGATGATCATAAATATATTACATAACTCTTGGGAAAATTCTACACAAAATAACAGTAATCCTTAATTTTCTGCATTGGTTATTTTCTGTTAACATTCTTGGTATATTATTCCTAAATACTCTCAAGATATTTCTCCCTTTACTTATGCATTATATGGGTGAAAATACTATTTCCAGAGCTAAATTGTAACTGGTGTTTATTTTCTTTTCCTAAAGTCAAGTGCAAAGTAGCTGCTGTTAATGAAACTATGGACACATATAATTTTCTGCCCAAATTGAAACAATACAAAACAAACAAACAAAAAAAGACACTTAAAAAAAACCCAGAGAAACAAAAATTTATTTAACTGAAACATTCCATGTACAAAAAGTTGACTTGATTGATTTTTTTTCTTAAGGGGACAATAATTTATTTTTAAATTGCTATTAAGAAATGTAGTTGGCTATTTTCTCACCCAAAATTATTTTAAAGAGCATGGTAATGTATTTTCCTTAAGTGATTTTTTGTATGTATAAAAGAAAAACAACTTTTAATGACTAACAAAAAGCATGAGGAGCTGAAACACAAATGGGAAAAAAACATACTTTGGAAGCTAGTATAGTTTATAAGTAGGAGTAACAATAAATATAGAATTGTTGTAGGAGGATAGCTGGGAACAGTTAAAGAAAAATGAGTTAGGATTTTCAAAATAAAAACGAATAACATGCATTTGAAATACTTAAATTACCAAAGAAGGATAAACACATTTGGTTTTACTTTTTTGAATGAGGACAAAATTTTGATAACATCTGTTCCTTTTCTGACATTAGCAGTTTTTTTTTTTTTTTTCTTTTCCCTTTTCTAATGTGCAAAGAATCTTATTTGGTATTGTAACTCAATGATATTAAAAAACTGCTTGAAAATTTCTTTTTCCTTTTCCTCTTGCTCTTTTTATTCCAGTCTCTGCGTCTCTCCCTCCCTTCCTTTCCTTTTCTACTCCTCTCTCCCCTTTTTAATGGTATAAAACACTTTGTTTTTATATATTTAAGCATTACTCCAAATGTTGGATATCATTAAATATTTCTTAATGACTTACACAGTAACTAATCTGATTATTGTTAGATTGCTCAATTACTCTAAATAATACTAAGAAGGAATATTTTTAATGTTCAATATGCATTTTGACTTAAACTGATGGGATTAATCTTATAAAAACATACTGAAAATCAAAAAGTTCTAATTTTTTGATTATGCAAATGGCCTGATTTATTTTTTCACTTTTATTTAAATATCTACAGAATTATATTTGTTGTTTTGCAGACATGAACTTAATAAAGTATATATGACATAATTTATGAAACAACAGAGGATATGACTCCCATGGCAATTAGCAAAACACTCTACTATCACCTTTATGTTTTTCTTCTTTCTAGTCTTTGATTTTTAAATTCAAGTATTCATTTAACACAAAAATACTTATTTGAGGCCCCCATATATAAATAGATGTTTCGTTCTATTTTAAAATAGTATTTTGAAAATATGTAAATACATATATCTATTTTAAAATCAGTGATGTTTTAAAATATGTATTTTTTGCTATATTAAATAGGATTTTTTTTCTGTTTTAGGTAAATAGCATTTTAAATATCAGAAATGATAAAAAAAATAAAATAAAAATTACCAGGTCTATTACTAAGGTTATTGGAATTCTGACCTTGTTTTTCTTAATATTTACTATTTTTTATCAATTTTTTGAATATTTATTTATTTCGAGAGAGACGGAGACAGACAGAAATAGCATGTGCATGAGCAGAGGAGGGGAAGAGAGAAGGGAGGGAGTTTCCCTCACTGTCAGCCCAGAGCCCTATTTGGGGCTCAATCTCATGAACTGTGAGATCATAACATGAGATCATGACCTGAGCCAAAATCGAGAGTCAGCCGCTAAACCTACTGAGCCACCCAGGAGCCCTCATAGCTCTTTTTTTAAATAAATGTAAAACTTCATGATCCTGAGTACATAAAAATATCTCTTTAAAATTTGGAGACAAATGTGATTTTTATTAAAATATCATTAAAATTAATATATCCATAATACTCAATAAACTAATTTTTAGATTATTTCTAACTAGTAAAAATTTAAATGATATAATTTGGTCAAAATAATGACAAAGATACTGAGTTATCTTTTTTTATAATACTATGATGAATCTACATACATAAACTTACTTTACCTCTCCAAACTCCTTAAGAAGGTTGTTTTCTTCATAATTTCATAAAATTAAAAAAAAAATCACACTGAAAACTGCAGATGATTTATAAAGTAGGTATAGATATAAAACCAACTTGTTTGAAAACTCAGAATGCCATGAAAGCAGCAATATTTTGAGAGTCCTGCATCCTAAACTATAGGGAAGTTCCATAAAACTCTAGTAAAACTATGCAAAACACTGTTACAGCAGATGGAGAAAAATATTCATGAACTTCAAAGAAGTCACATGCAGATTATTACTTGACTTTTCATATAATGATGGTCTAAAAACAATTGAATGTTATCTAATATGCTGAAATTAAAAAAAAAAAAAAACTGCCAACTTAGAATTACCAGCCTTTGACAATCAGATAAAATATATTACAAACATAAAGGAAAAGTAATTTGTCTTTATTTATATTCTAACACATATGAAAATGTGTTGTTCAGAAATAAGAATAGTTCCTTTGAGTAGATCACAAATTCAATAAAATGAAAATGAAATTAAACTTAAAAAAAAGACTCTTAAAAAAGCAATGAGATGCACAGCGAAGGAAACAACCCACAAAACTAATAGGCAACCAACGGAATGGGAAAAGATAGTTGCAAATGACATATCAGATAAAGGGTTAATATCCAAAATCTATAAGGAACTCACTAAACTCCACACCCAAAAAACAAACAACCCAGTGAAGAAATGGGCAGAAGATATGAACAGACACTTCTCCAAAGAGGACATCCAGATGGCCAACAGACACATGAAACGGTGCTCAGCATCCCTCCTCATCAGGGAAATACAAATCAAAACCACACTGAGATACCACCTCACGCCAGTCAGAGTGGCTAAAATGAGCAAATCAGAGAACTCTAGATGCTGGCGAGGATGTGGAGAAACGGGCACCCTCCTCCACTGTTGGTGGGAATGTAAACGGGTACAGCCCCTCTGGAAAACAGTGTGGAGGTTCCTCAGGAAACTAACAATAGAACTCCCCTAGGACCCAGCGATAGCACTGCTAGGAATTTACCCAAGGGATACAGAGATGCTGAGGCATAGGAGCACATGTACCCCAATGTTCATAGCAGCACTCTCCACAATAGCTAAAACATGGAAAGAGCCTAAGTGTCCATCAACAGACCGATGGATCCAGAAGATGTGGTTTTTCTATACCATGGAATACTCCATGGCAATGAGAAAGAATGAAATCTGGCCATGTGTAGCAACATAGATGGACCTTGAGGGTGTTATGCTGAGTGAAATAAGTCAGGCAGAAAAGGACAAATATCATATGTTTGCACATATAGGAGGATTAGGAGGAACTTAACGGAGGACCACAGGGGAGAAGAAAGGGAGAAATGGTGGGGAAAGGGAGAGAGGCAAACCATGAGAGACTCTTGAATGCTGACAAAAACTGAGGATGTGGGGGGGAGGGGAGGATGGGCATGGAGGAGGGCACTTGTGGGGATGAGCACTGGGTGTTATATGGAAACCAACTTGACAATAAACTATTTGTAAAAAAATAAATAAATTCAATATACTTAAAAAAAGCAATGAGAATATTTTTGTAAATTTAAATGAATATTGATCAATATAATAATACTAAAGTAAATATTATATGATTTAAAATGTTTGTCAAATAAAAATGCAAGGCAAAAATAGTCTTTTATGGCAGAAGAAATGTTGATATGAGTTAAAGTGTTCTATTTTAATAGAAGTAACAGATAAAGAGCTCTAAGTCTGATAGAACTATAAAGTAACAAAAAATCCACAATTATATTGAAGGCCACTAACAAACATATCTAACAACTGATAGAGCAATAGTTTAAAAAAATAATAAGAACAAGGTGCCCAAAGTGACAAAATGATAATCATTTTCAAGGCCATATGGAATATTTACCCAAATTGATCATATTGACCCATCAAGTCATCAACAAAATTCAAAGTACTTATATCAATGAATATATGTTCTTTAACTATAATGAGACTGAGCTATATATCAATAACAAAAATTAGAATAAATAAATCCTCTCTGAAAAATATTCACCCAAAATATTCCATAGGTAAAGAATAAATGGCAGTCAAATTAAAAAACAAACTGAGTGATGATTAAGATATGCCATGTAAAAATTGTAGGAAGCACCTAAAGTCATACAGAGAGTGACTTTTAAATTTAAATGCATATTACAGAAAACAAAACCTTAAAATCAATGGTCTAAAAATATGGTTTTTGAAGTTAAAAATATATTAAATTCAAAGAAAAGTAATGAGTAAATTAATAAATATAGGGGAAGAAATTAAAGTGATATAATGCATATACAATAGAGAAAAAACCTAACTTGGTTTTCTGAAAAGACTAGTGTGATTAATAAACCAGTATGAAATTCATCAAGGACAAAAAAAGGAAACGTAGAATATACAAAGATCAATATTAGAAATGAAAATTTCATATCACTACAGATTAAGAATAAATTTAAAATTAATAAAACATACAAATTACTGTAGAGCACAACCTATGAAAGCAGACATAAGAAACAGAAAAAAATAAGCAGTTGCAGAATCAGTGAAGAATTCAAATCCTATAAAAAGTCAAAATTCCGGGACACCTAGGAGGCTCAGTCAGTTAAGCATTGGACTCTTGATTTCAGCTCAGGTCATGATGTCAACAGCTGGTGGGTTTGAGCCCCATGTGTGACCCTGCACTAATGGTCCAGAGCCTACTTAGGATTTTCTCTTTCCCCTCCTCTCTACCCCACCCCTGCACTCCTCTTTCTCTCACTCTATCTCTCAAAATTAAGTAAACTTGAAAAAAGTAAAAATTCCATGCCTTCAGGTATCACTAATTAATTCATCCATACAATTATAGAATAAATTGTATCAGTATTATGTAAATATTGCATAATTTGTTTTATGAAGTCATAGGGTATACATACCAGAACCTGACAGGACCACTATAAGAAAGGCAAATTGAAGTCCAATATCTCTTTGCATATTGATGCAGATAACACACACATGTACATATACGCACGCACACACACACACCTATAACTAATGATTTATAAAAAAAGAAAACATCAATACCATGTGCATTCATGTCAGGACTAAAATTTTAATTCAACATTTGTACCAAGCAGTGTTGTCTATGAAGTTCATGTAATATAAAATGTATGTTCCTTGGATGTAAAAGGTGGAAAAGACCCTTACAAAGCTAGGAGAAGGTAACCTCTTTACACGATAAAGATAGTTTCAAATGATCTCTGGCAAAACTTATGCTGTTGGGTGAAATATTGAAAGCTTGAGAGTCAGACTGAGAAGTCAATACATACTATCACAATATGTAATTCAACATTGTAACAGAGACCTGGATCTGCTTAATAAGATATGGAAAAGAAAGTTAAGTTATAAACATTTAAATACGATTCAGTAAAATTGCTCTTATTCATAGATAATATGAGTGTGCATTAATACAAAACTGCAGAGATACAGATTCAGCAAGGACACAAGAATATTAGGTAAATATGCAAACATAATTTGTATTACCATAGTCCAGCCCAAAAGAGAATAGGAATTAAAGAATATCATTTATAATTATATCAAAGGCATCAAATGCATAGGAATATATTTATGGTAAATGTGTGAAATAAGTCAACACTACACTCACTACAAGCCATGATTGAAAAAAATGAAGAAAATTTAATTTGTTGGAACACTATGTTATACTCATATACTGGATGAAGTTAACATTTAAAGGTGTCAGTTAAGTTGACCAATACAGCTGTATTAGGATTTAATACATTCCTAATAAAAAATGCTAGCTGTTTTGAGGGGGACTAAAACATCTTTCTAGAAATTATATAGAAATGGAGATAGATAACTATAATGCTCTCAGAAGGAAAACAAAGTAGGAGGTCTTAGCTAATATATATTAAGACTTACTAGACCACATTAATTAAAGATAATGTTAAGCAAGAAGACTGATGTGAAATTCTTCATGCTCTGTGTTATCTATATACCAAGTTCAATGTTAGGAAAAGTTAATCTAATGTGTCATAAGCCATTATAGTGACTACATTGTGGGGAGAGGGGATTGATGGCTTGTCAGGGGCCTGAGGTGGCTACTAGGGTGCTGCCAATATTCCATTTCTCTACCTGAATCATGGTTGTATCATTGAATTCACATTATAGATATGCACTGATCCAAACACTTATGATTTATGCATTTTCCATAGGTATATTATACTTCAATAAACATCTGTTTTAAAGTGTATATTAGATATGTCTGACTGAATTCACTTTACACATGAGAAAAATGAATCAAGCTAAATAACTTTGCAAGTTTACAGTTTTTCACTGTCAAAACTAGTATTCAATTATTTTAATTCGATCCAATGTCTGTGTTCTTACACAAAAATTATACTTTCTCTGGTGAAAACTTTTTCAATGAAAAAAATTAAATTACTTATTTGGTGAAAAAGAAAAGAAAGATTAGAATTACTGGAAAGCACTAAACGAAATTCAAGAAAGATAAAGTGGCATGGATTGAGGATATATCTTTCATTGATCCCCATGTTAAGTCTTACATGATAAAGGTTGAGAAGACACATTTACAAAAGTTTCCAAAGAAAGATGATTGATGGATTTAACATTGATCTAATCTCAGAGCCGGCTGTTACTTTAGGCTAAGATGGAATTCTTTTGACTTTTCATACAAGAATATCATCATTTTTCTAAGCTTTCTATTTAAATGTGTGTGTGTGTGTGTGTGTATGTGTGTGTGTGTATGTGTGTGTGAAGATAGTTTATAACTACTGCATATGGCTGTCAGTTTTACATGTTTATGATTATCTGTATTCTTGCTTACTACCTGTCTATATTGGGTGGATTATTTTATGCAACAGTTCACTTGAAATAGTCTAAGAATATATGTTTATAACTGACTGAACTTCAAAACCTTAAATAAGCAAACAGAAAATCATGCTGAAAAACCTGATCTAGTGACTCACAATTTGCTGTGTTTCACTATGAGTAGAATGGCTTTCTCAGAGGGTGGATATTAAGATCAGGGGGTGTTTTATACAAATTGCTACTTTTAATTCCTCCTACATACAGTGTGACTAAGTGGTGTTACCTTCCATACATTGGTTCTAAAAGAGCATAATGAATTAGTCTACTAAATTAATGAGATGGTGTCCTCCTCTCTCCTCTCCTTAAAGTTTTCCATGGAAACTTAAGAACAGCATCTAAAACTGATTTTGAGACTTAAATCTAAATATTTATCAATATTTGTATAATAGAACACTGTAATAAAGATTAGAAGACTCCAATTCTACTAGTAGCCCAAGATTATGCATTTGACCTCGAATAGAATATATTAATAATGATAATGATTTAAATAGCATGTAAACTTTGTGCTTTTCAATGCAGTGTTTGTTTTAAAATTTGGTGTAGCATCTATTGGAAATTTAGTTTTCCCATACCACCTCTTCCAGACATGAATTATTTGAAAATGAATAAGAGATACTATTTTCTCTTCCTAGGAGTTAGTCTGGGAAACCTTTGTTAAGACCTCTTCTTTCCTTCCTCATGATACCAGATCTTTAAAAGAAACTATGGCAATGGATGAGGGATAAAATTTAGATTACTTCCATACAGGGCTTTCAGTTTAGAAATCTAGGGCTATATTGATGTTTTAACATATTACCCCAGAGGGTTTTGGATGGTGTAAATTGATGATTAGGTAATTGCAACTGATCAATAGATAAGAATTAGAAAGGAGATCTGGAACTTCTGGATGAGATTTGTAATATTGCTTTGGAGGTACAAAGGGAAAGATCAATACAAACCATCAATTTTGTCAGAAACACAGATTCTCACCTCAAGTAACTTTTAAGTGCCAGATGTGTTTTTCTTAATAAATGATACTTTAATAATTGGATATGAGTCAATTCTATCAATATTCCATATATTAGCCAATTATTAAATATTTACTGAATATCTGCATTATTTTCCATTGCACCATTATAGACAGTTGATAGATAACTAGATAGATAGATAGATAGATAGATAGATAGATAGATAGATAGAATTAACATCTTTGTACATATATTCTCAACAGAACTATTTGATTAGATAATGAAATAATATAGCAAAAGGGTTTTAACATTTTTTATTCTCTAATTTTGCTAAACATGAACAACATATTAGACAAAGTATAAATGGCAGAAGTAAAATTTAAATCTAAATATAATAATTAGAGTAGCAGATGAGAATAGAGTGTAGACTGATTTGAAAATAAACTCAATACCAGTATGTAACAATTTTCATTATTATACAATAAGAAATGTATTGAAAATAAATATGTAAATATTAGTGATCATTATTTTATCTATCATGGTATCATTTCCATTTCTATTTAATAGAGGTAATTTGCCTAATTTCCAACAATGTTTCACATTAATTTTTTTTGCATTTTTAGTATTTTTTATTAACTACCATGAAACATCCAAAATATATTAATATAACGAATCTACTAATTTCCTTAGGTAAGTAAAATTCAGATTTTCCTCCAAACAAAAAATAGTATGTTTTTCTCTTTTAAACTATTGTGATCATATATGCCTTACATTTTTCATAATATTGCCATTGTTACTTATTTAATAATTAGACATTGATGAGAGTGTGTTTTAAGTTTTATAATTCTAACACAAACCAATTGTATAGAAGACAACAAAATTAAAAGAGGTTATTCCATTTGATGATGGCAAATTAAGAAGATCATGAACTCACCTGCTCCCATGGACAAACTGTCTACAGCTATATATGGAAAAACCTCCCATTTAAATATATATATATATATATATATATATAAAACATGAAGACTGGCTAAGTAATGACTCTCTATTGGGCAGACAAGAAGAAAACCACATCAAAGTGAGTAAGAGAAACTGAAGCACAATCTTGCAATAAAACAACCCCCAGTATTGACCCACATTTGGGAGAAAACTCAAAACCCAAAGCATCTCCTGAAGGAGCAAAGGATTCAGACCTCGAGTCAGGCACCTCAACTTTTAAGACCTGTACCTGAGAGATGAGTGTTCCCCCAAACATTTTACTTTGAAAACCAAGAGAGCTCATGTCCTGAGACCCACAAGATGGTAGCATTCAGAGAGCCAGCTCTTAAAGCCCCTCTCTTCCACTCCTATCCCTGATACACACACACTTATCCACCCCAGGTCTCAGTTCAGAGGTAGCTGATCATGTCCAGATTTAAAGTGAAGGAGGCTCACTTGCTTATATCTAATTTCATATATATATATCGGGGAGCCTGCCCCAACACTCTCTGAGGCATGGAAAACTAACATGCCATTTTTGCACTTTATCTTTGCCATGTTTCAGAACACCAGTATCTTCTAGAAGGAAGATTTTGCATGCAAATGGTACCTTAATCTTTGTGGCTGCCGCTGGCAAGACACTTCTGGGCTGCCTGGCTCTGAAGGCTACAGGAGCTTCTGTTCCTTGTCCCACGGGATACTAATAATGGGTATCATGAAGAAAGGAGTTCATACCCATCTGGCAATTTTTGTGGCTGCTGCCAAGGGACACCTCTATATCACCTGACTCTGGCAGCCAGTGGAGTCTATGCTTGTAGGTCCCAGAGGACTGTAACCAACAGACAAAGAGTTCTTTAATATCTAGCTCCCACCCCTTGCTCCCCCGCCAGAGTGCAGCAAGAGGCAACAGACCAAGCAGTTTAGTCATTCTGTGAAGGAGACCTATTAGTTAATCACCATGGCTGTGACCTGAGGGCCAGGCTTCCAATTAAACACACATCTAGGAGCTGACTGTAATCCTTTCCAGAGAACTCAGAGGGTAGACCATTTTCCCACTCTTTCACCTCACTCCATAGCACTGTTGTCTCCTAGAGGAAAATTTTACCATATGGCTGCTATCTTGATTTTAATCTGGTGGCCACATTTTTTTTAAAGTTGACACACAGCGGATGCCCCTTGACTGTGTGCCTAGCTGTGGTGACTAGAGGAGATTGCGTTCCTGAGTCCTATGGGACTGTGGCAATCAAAGAAGTGGTTCTTGGCAGATTTCCATTCCCAGAGCACTGCCCAGACAGCAAACTGAGGCACACACCGTCTTTCTGTGCAGGAAGCCTCTTGGCTTATTCTGGATTTTCTGCCTGAGAGTCAGGCTTCAGGTTTGGCACACACCTAGTGACCTACAGAGTTTTTCTGAAGGAGTATAGGCTGTGGACACCATCCTGGAATTTCTGTCTGCTTTGCTTTGACTTGCTGATATCTCCCAGAAAAAAATGTATCCACTAAGCTCCAGTTTTGTCATTGCCACCCATGGAGCACTGCCAGATTGCCTGGAAGGCAAGGCTTATACTTACAGTCCCACAGGATTGTATATATTTTCATACTTTTAAAAGCTGCTGCCTGAGAGTCTGGATATTGGAGCTAAAGTAAGCATTTCTATAATAACTTCAACCTTTCACCATTAAATAATCTGTGCACACAATTCCTCTTGCACAACGAACATACATATACTTCCTAAAGAAAACTCAACTATATCTACTTCCAACTCTACAACCACTTGGTCCTACATGATCCTCTCTATATTGTTTAGAAAGAAAAAATATAGATAACTTATACACACATATATGAATAAATACATTCATACAAACATTCACACATATAGGCATAAAGGGCTTTCATAGGTCAATATATATAATATATCATAGACTGAATTGTATAATTTATTAGAAAGAAACCTAGGCAAGTTAACTGCCCACAAAATAACCAATGATTTGAAGTATATCTAATAACATGAACCTCTTCAAGGAAGGAACATCTTCAAATCAACCAGGCAAAGGTCTTTGCATTGCAACAACATTAGATTTGTCAAACTAACATTGTCAAATTGAAAATAACACTCATCAGGGTGCCTGGGTGGCTTAGTCGGTTAAGCGTCCGACTTTCTCTTAGGTCATGATCTCGCGGTTCGTGGGTTCGAGCCCCGCGTCGGGCTCTGTGCTGACTGCCAGCTGAGAGCCTGGAGCCTATTTCAGAGTCTGTATCTCCCTCTCTCTCTGACCCTCCCCTGCTCACGCTGTCTCTCTCGCTTTCTCTTCTCTCTCTCTTTCTCTCCTAGAAATAAATAAAAATTAAAAAAAAAAGGAAAGAAAATAACACTCATTGCTAGCTTCTTTTAGATTTCCCAAACCCAAGACTCCAAAAGGCTAGACTCTCAGAAATTGCAGCTCATCAGCCACAGGCAGAAAACTCTTCCCTTATTTGGACTTGAAGCTGTCCTTTTCTTTGGTCACATTCTGGAGAGATGTAGCCCAAATTTATCTTCTTTCAGAGAATTAAGCTAAAAGTACCCAATGTATAAGCATTAAACATTTTTTTAATAATTTTACCATAACAATAGCTTTGGTTGAAATATAAGCTGGCTCTTATAATAGAACAAGAAGAATAAGTCATTCTTCCATACACATGTTTTCATTTGTTTCTGTTTTGTTTTGTTTTAGCTCATACAAAGAATCATCTGTTTCCCTGTCCCAGTATCTCCAACTCTTTGCAGCCTATAGACTGTCCACTTTTCTTAAGCCATTGCCCAAATTTTCAGGTTTTGTCATATACAACAATATATTTTCTGATACAAAATTTTCTGTTGGCAGAAATGAAGTGGAACTGTCCATGATACAAAATACTATATAGGAGTGTATTTATTGCTAGCAGAAAAGCTGTGTAAGGAGTCTGTAACACCAAGATTGTCAAAGAAAAAGGCTTATTCTGTCTTGTTCCCAACCAAGCTCAACTGTGACTTTTGACTCCTTGCCCAAAATTGTTCTTTAATCCCAAAATAGCACGTCTGTATCCCAAATAGTAGGAATGAGGATGGAAAATAAAAAGTAAGGGACAGCCCTACTTCAGGGTCTGCATTCACAACGCAGAGCCTGCTTAGGATTTTCTTTGCCTCTCCCCTGCTGGTGTATGCCTTCTCTCTCTCTTTATCTCTCTCTTTTAAAATAAATAAATACACTTCAAAAAAAGAAAAAAGTAAGTGACCAAATGGAACATACCAGATGTTCTTAGGAAAGTTTTCCAGGAGTAATATTTCTGTACCATTACCTGAAATTTCACTCTGTGGACTGAGATGACACAAAGGAGGACTGGAAATGATTCATTAGTCCAGCTATTCATGCACCCTTATGATATTAGGATTTCTGTTGCAATGGAATAAGAGGGAATAGATACTAGTGGTTGACAAGTAGCCTTTGGAGAAATGAACAACATAATACTATGAAGATAAGATATGGTTTCTGACTTAAGAATGAATGTACTTATTGTGGGTGAAGTAGTAGTAACCTGTCCAACCTAGGCTGGTCTTAAATAGTGTTCAGCCTTCCCATCACGTCTAACTGCCTTCCCACCAATAATTCTGTTTTCTACCATTCACACAGAAAATACATAAAATGTATGTTGGATTGCTCCATTACCTGCAAAATAAAGCACTGGGATTAAATGGCCTATAAATTACTCTAATATTTACTATCCTATGAATTTCTTTTCTAGGAACAATGTACTTTTGTTATTCTAATATTCTCTGAAGACCTTGCAAATTGGAATACAGTTGTTGTTTTTGTTGTTGTTGTTGTTATTGTTTCATCTTTAACTAAATTACACACTGGTGACCCTACCTGGAAACGTTTATGGGTTCAATAAATTTTTATGAACAAAAAATTTATATCACATCTTGTCATAGCTAGAGCAAGCCTTAAGTAGAGTTTGAGTTACAAAATCTAAGATGGCATAGCTATTGGTGGACAGAGGGAAAACAGATAGTGGTACTGGACTTATAAAAATAATCTCTTTTCATAGATAAGTTTCTAATCAGTGATTTTTGGTAAAATGATTTTTGGTAAAATGCACCTAGAAAATATGAGAGCAAAATAGGTCAAGGAAGAATTGGACTTTCTGTGAAGGGTAGTAAAAGTGAATTTAAAACTAAGTGCTAATAGCACTTATTATTATAGAATTTATAGAAATAGAGAGGGGGAGACAGAACACAAGTAGAGGAGGAGTAGAGAGAGGGAGACACAGATTCTGAAACAAACTCAGACTCTGAGCTGTTAGCACAGAGCCTGATGCAGGGCTTGAACTCTCAAACTGTGAGATCATGACTTGAGGTGAAGTACGACGCTTAAATGACTGAGCCACCCAGACGCCCCTCAAAAGTTTTTTTTTCTACAAATGAAGAAAAATATTAACCAAATACACCTTACTGGCCAATGCAATATACTGCATACATTATCACATTAACAAAAGGAAAAAACAGTTTATACTTTCAGAAAAATAGGTAGTGCTAACTCCGATCCCAAACTGACAGCAAGACACATGGTCTAACAGTCTGAGAACTAGAGAGAAGAGCGCAACATCTGGAATTACGTTAGTGAGACACAGTGAAGATGAGGTATTACACATTATTTTGGCTTTTAAACTAAATTTATGATAATTGTCATTACCAGTGTACTGCAGTATAAATAAATCCCTTTAGGAAAGGGTGTGTGTGTGTGTGTGTGTGTGTGTGTTTGTGAGTGAGTGAGAGAGAGAGAGAGAAAGGGAGACAGAGAGAGAAAGTGAGATGGAGAGAGAGGGAGAGAGAAGGTGATATTGACTGATTTTATTTTCTTTCAGGATAACTGATGTGGTTTGGGGGGCAGGGGGGTTGGAGCTGACAGCCAAGAAAGAATTCTTGAAGAGGTTTTTGATGCCAAAAGGTGATTTTATTAAAGCACTGGACAAGACCTGTGGGCAGAAAGAACTGTGCTGGGGTTGTGAAGAGTGAACTGACTATATACCCTCAGGTTGGGAGGGGTTTAGGGAAGCAAGGTTTCCAGGACCTTGAGGGGCTAGCTGTTGTCATTTATTACTGTTTAGTAAAACCTCAGTCATGAATGAGACCTTTCAGATGTATCTCAGGGTGTCAGAAGCTGGAGTATGATTGTCAGTATATATGCTGGGGGAGTTTAAATAAAGGAAGTAGATTTACAGGATCCTGTGGGGTCAGGACAATGTTAAACCAGGATTCCCTTTCGCCCCTAGCAAAGTGTCATCATCGAGGCAGCTGAGATCCTAAAGAAAGGTCACTCTGCCTGTTTCAAGGACTTGCCAATGGGCTGTAGGTTAAGGGAATTTGATATCTCATTTGCCTTAGTTTTCCACATCACCACGGCAAGCACTTTAACCTCTTTCCTTTGTTTTTGGGTAGCCAGTAGTGTCCAAGGAATATCACACATATTTCACGTGGGGGTGGGGCTGGTGTTAGCTTGTACTTTTCCCTCAGTTTGTGTTATGCTCCCTCATCAATAACTATTTTAGATCATCTAGTGTTCCTGGAATGACAAGAGTTTGATAATCATTTATACCGGCAGAAAGCAGGACATCCTAAAGAGAAAAAAAAATGACTTTATTTGATTTTTTTTTTCAGAGAAAAAAATGCAACAGTTTCAAGTGCTAGTTGGCATTAAATAAAGTATTTTAGTAATTTTGGATCTATTATTTCTTGATTGAGCGACTTCGGAAATAAAATGTCTATTCGACTTAAATTATCTAGCAGGATTTTTTCTTTCAAATGAAGTAGGAGTAGGAGTTTTTCTTCCTTTCACATGGCCCATTTTGAAAGCTCACATCCTGTGAATGTTGATATTATTATTCGCATTCACTTTCCAAATATAGCACCTTTTATCTAAAGTGGATAATACATATTAAAATTCTTAACAGCTGTGTGAATTTTAGCAAAAGAAGCCATAATGTGACAATCAAACAATATAGTGTACAATCCAGTCTTTTAAATTCATTTTCTTGTCAAACACTGGGTGACATATGTGTCATATATGCACATTTCGTTTTAAGAAATGTTTGGGTTTTGTCATATAAGCACTGGATTTACTATGTGTAGATTCAAGGAATTTGAGGTTATACTCTCAGCTGATATGAATTTGATTAAATTTTATTGTATTTCTTTCTTTTTTTAACTGTAATAATTGAATGAGAAAGTCACTTCTTCAAGATCCTTCAGAAAATTCTTTAAAATATGTTTGCTCCATTTTTAAAAGATAATAAATACTTTTGTTGTTGTTGTTGTTGTTACCTTAACATTTTTCCACTCAGGGACCATTTACTAAATCTTGCTATAAAAGAAAAGTCAGCAGAGGTGATTGATATATGTCAGGTGAATTAGGTTTTCTTTTCTTTTTTTTTCTTTTTTAATGTTTTATTTATTTCTGAGAGAGAGAGAGACAGCGTGAGCAGGGGAGGTTCAGAGATAGAGGGAGACACAGAATCCTGAAACAGGCTCCATGCTCTGAGCTGTCAGCACAGAGCCCGACACGGGGCTGGAACCCACGAACCATGAGATCATGACCTGAGCCGAAGTCAGGCGTTTAACCGACTGAGCCATCCAGGTGCCCCACGTTTTATTTTCTACAAAGTAGTGCTTCTTTAACCACTGGCAGATCTTGCTAATATGCCCATTCCTGTTTAATAATTCAAAGATGGGATCTAAAATTCTTCATTTCTAACAAACTGTCAATCCCATGGTCTTGGTGCAATAGATCTTATATTTACTAAGAGTATTTTAAAAATTAATTCTTATGACAATATGTCTACAGTGATCCCTGTGGGATACTAACATATGTGACGCTTAAGGAATTACAAACAATGGTCATTTGTAGAAAGTTTTTTTTTTTTTTACTTAATAATAAAACTAAAAATAAAATTGTTAAAAGACAACTTCTCTTAGAGTTTTGGAAGAGATGTTCATGTGTATCTTATTAATTTTGGTGACAGAACCCACTAGACCTCTTCAACATGTAGGCAAAGACAGATGGAAAGGATTTTGTCCACTTGCCTAACCAAGTTATTACTTCAGAGGGAACCCAGATTTTAACTCAGTAGATGGAATTTTGTTGTTCTGAATTCTTTCTTCATTCCTTTAATAATATATTTGCCTCATCTAATACTTATATTCAGGCTATGTTATTATCTCCTAATCTGCCAGTTTGGGGTTCTCTCATGTAACTGGAGAATGTGGTAGAAATTTTGTTTCTTGGGCATATGTTAAGTTGAAAAATATTTGTCATGTCTGTACCTCATGTCATTTACTTATTAGGAATGTATTTGTCATTTTCCATTAATTAACATGGATATAGATTTTCCCTTCATTTGTCAAGAACTAGAGACTTTACCTTTGAAGATTCTAATTCCCCAATGTCTTATAGGGATGGGGCTCCCTGTTCTTATCAGGTGATCATGAATGTCTGCTTCAATCTGCTTTATACTGAACCACTTTAACTGCCCAGAGTTTTCTATTTATACTGGGTAAAATTTCAGCGTGGAAAGTGAGTCATGATTGCTTACATATTACTGCTGATGACTCAAAGTTTCATCTATTTTTAAAGGCTATGTGTGCATAGACAGTATGTTAAATACTATGTTCCTTTATTTAACTTGGTGCTAGTCACCCAGTTGAAGTGAACTCACTCAGGCTAGTTCTCTTGAGTGTTATGTTATGTAAATAAAGTGCCATATATCTGTTGCTGCAAGAATGTAAACAAGTAGGTTCTACAGATTATTCTACACAAAAAAGATAAAAGGAATGACAGTGTTTTTCTGAGCATATTAAATGTGTTTTCTATGGAATTTTGGTTTTATAAGCAGAAAGAGAGTAGGGGTAATTATAGAGAATATCTGTATCTTTTAAAGCATAAAAAATGCTGTTGAAAATAAGTGTCATATTGCAATAATAAAATTTTTACAATTAAACATGTTATTTAAATGGATTGAAGTTATTTCCCCAATCTCTACTTTACATTTTTTTATATGTCATAACTAAAATGGTTTTTAGTTTTAGAGGAAATAATATCAGAGACAGAGAATAAGGCTTAATGAAGGAAAATTGGTCTAGAAAAAAATATGACTGTCATACAAAATACAAAACAAATTTGATAAAAATATACTAGTAAAAATGAAATACCTAGTTCAATTAGTTTTGTTATAATGTATAAACATATTGTTACAGATTATTAAAGTGAGGTCTCAATACTCAAAGACACACCAGCTTATGAGTGAAAAGAAGAAAATATTATAAAACACAGTAATGCAATCTAGCCTTAGACAAGGACTATAATTATCTATTTTGCCCTCAGTTTCTGTACTTCATTTTCAAATATTTTTGTAGCTTTATATCATTTACCATGAGGCAAATCTTGATACAGTTGACTCCTGAAAAATGTGGGGATGAGGAATGTCAACCCCCTATGCAGTTGAGAATCTAGTTATAAATTTTCATTCCCTGAAAACTTAATTATTAATAGTCTCCTGTTAACTAGGAGCCTTACTGATAACATAAACTGTCAATTAACACATATTTTATACGTTATATTTATTATACATAATATTATTACAATAAGGTATGCCAGAGGAAAGAAAATGTGAATAAGAAATCATAAGGGAGAGAAAATGCACTTACAGAATTGTACTATATTTATCAAGAAAAAGTCCTCATATTAATGGACCTGCACAGTTCAAACCCATGTTGTTCAAGAGTCAACTATAACTTTCTCCATTTGAATATAAGTAATATTGATTAGTATCTTATTAATAACTATAAACAAATGATGATTATTAAGGCCTATGTATTATGTGTATGTATTAAGGCATGTAAAAAAGATTGGCAACTACTCATAGAAGTGTTGCTCATATGCTCAAATCTCAATTATGCACATATTTAATTTAAATTTTCATGATAGTGTACCCTTAGGTCTGATTTTAGGCATTTATTCTCATGTTTATTAAACACTGTTTTCTCTTGCATTGATTAGACATTTTCTATATTCAAATGTAGGGATTGATGTTAATGTTGGTACATAGCTATATCCCTAGAATTTAAAATAAATCAATATTTGGCTATTATAGTATAACTAATAGAAATGCTGTGGGTTTTTATCTTTTAGTGTTACTTCCCTTAAAAGAGAATGATAGTATTCAGTACTTGCAAATAAAATTAATTGCTTTTCACAAATTTCAGAACCAAAGAATAGTATACAAGATCCGTTAGTATTTCACTTCACTTGCAGATTATTCTGCCCTCAGGTATACTCATAATTGCTTCCATGCTTCCTTTCGGTCTTTACTCAAAGCTCAGCTTTTCAGGAAGAGTTTCCAGGCCATTCTAAAATTTTATGCCTATTTCCATTTCCATAGCTTATCTTCCTCTTTATTGATATATTTTTAACAGGTCATGAAATTTACTTACATATGTTGTCTATTGTCTACTTGCTCCTATAAAATGAAATTGCTACAAAGGAAATAGTTGTTTTCTTTATTTTAGATACTCCTTTTGTATTTACTGCAATGTCCAACAGAGTATCTTCTCAAAAGTATTTGTTAAATGGATGAACAGTTGAAATATTAAATGAATGTATGAGTGAAACTGAATATCATTCAAGCAAACATGAGATAAGCTTCTCACCTATTTCTTTTAAAGTTTAACTAATTTATGTCAGATTGAACTATAATAATATGCAACATACAAACAACTTCAGCAACTTATTTTATAAGAATTCAACTTACGTTGTTTCTGAAATATTGGACTATTCTATTAAAATACAAATAAATTATTATACAAATAAATGTTCATATTTCACTAATTTTGTTTTCATAAAATAATCACAACTTAAAACAGATCAGGTTAGATTTTTCTTTCCCTTATTTTGACTGCCACTGAAAGTTGACCTTAGGTGACTGAACATACCGTAAGAATCTTACCTTAAGAATAAAGGATCGGGGGTGCTGGGTTACTCAGTCTGATAAGCATCTGACTTTGGCTCAGGTTATAATCTCATGGTTTGTGAGTTCGAGCCCCCTACTGCACTCTGTGCTGACAGCTCAGAGCATGGAGACTGCTTTGGATTCTGTGTCTCCCTCTTTTTCTGAACACTGCCCCTTGTGCTGTGTCTCTTTCCTTCTCAAAAACAAATAAACATTTTTTTAATAAACACAAATTTTAAAGAGAATAAAGGGTAATTTATTTCTGATAAAATATTTTTGATCTCAGAATAGTTGCACACACATATAAATGCATGCACACACGCACACAAACACCAGTCAAGTTTCTTGCAGGAATGAATTTGTCAAATCACGGCATTCTACTACTATTATAAAAGAATTAAAGAATCCATCACATTGACATATGGCTCTATCACCATGTATGGTTGGTTGTTGATGTAAAGCAAGATCACTTATTTTTGGATAGAATAAATCTTGTTTAGTATGCCCAGTGAAGCAGAAGCTTTAAGAAAAGGAACTAGTAAAGTTCTTCCAAAACAGAAGTCTAGGGGCATCTGGGTGGCTCAGTCGGCTAAGTGTCCAACTTCAGCTCAGGTCATGATCTTACGGTTCATGGGTTTGAGCCCCACATCGGGCTCTGTGCTGACAGCTCAGAGCCTGGAGCTTGTCTTCAGATTCTGTGTCTCCCTCTCTCTCTGGCCCTCCCCTGCTCATGCTGTCTCTATCTCTGTCTCAAAAATAAATAAAACATTAAAAAGTTTTAAAAAAACAGAAGTCTAGTAAAGTAGAAACTGTATGCAATGTTTAAGAATTAAAAAAATAGAGTACTGAATTCAGTTAATCTTTTAAAATTTTATGGTTGTTTTTTTGTACTTCCAGACATTTTATTTGTTTGTTTATTTATTGTTATTTGAATATAGCTGACACACAGTGTTACATTAGTTTCAAGTGTATAACATAGTTATTCAACTACTCTACACCTTATACTGTATTCATCACAAATGTAGCTACCATCTGTCATTATACAATGCTAGTAGAATATTATTGACTATATATTCCCTCTGCTGTGCCTTTTATTTCTGTGACTCATTCATTTCAGATCAATTAATGGTTTTGATAACAATTGCCCAGCAATAATTTTTGCCAAGTTATGTAATTTATTTTATGTGAAATGTTTAATAAATATGTATTTATATGTATGTTATATATGATTATATATAATTATTTAATTAAAAAAATAGTTTCCTAGGGCTGCTGTAACCAATTGCCATGAACATGGTGGCTCACACAACAGAAATTTATTTTTTATACCTCAGGAGGCCAGAAGTAGGAAATGAAAGTGTTGGCCTACTCTGGAGGCTCTTGGGGAGAATATTGTGTTCCCCTAGCTTCTGTTAGACTCAGGCATTCCTTGGCTTGTGGCTGCACCATTGCAATCTCAGCCTTCATCATCACATGACCTTACCTTGTTCTGTATGTCTGATCTTTTTCTGCCTCTCTCTTATAAAGAGATTTGTGAAGGTATTTAGGTCCACCTCGAAAGCCCACAATAGAAAAGGAGGGCATGCAAATATGGACAAGCCCTGACAAGACCAGAGCCCGAGCTAGATAAGAAAGGTGTCCATGCAGAAGCAAGGCCTGGTATTCAGTTTCACAACCTAAATGCTTGAGGTAACTGTTGAGTGAGCTAGTCTACCATGGACTCAGAGCTGTACAGCACATTTTTCCTGAGTATGCCAGACTAAAAGTCCTATCCATCTCCTGATAATGAATCATTTTTGTAGCTGCTGATATAGGACCAAATAACTCAAGCAGGCCATAGCCTGACTACCTTCTAACTAACTTATAACTTCCTAAGAGAAAGGGGTGCTTGATTATTCACTGCCTTCTATAAAGGTTGCTGCTTGATCAATAAAGGACCGTTCCTGGAGCCCTTGTTTTCTCTCCTGTAAAGTAACCCACCAAATGTGCATTTGCTGTCTGTTCTTATGTGTAACCAAGGGGAAGTGGGGGTTAGAAAACTATAGCATATATGTTGACACTCTGGATACTGAATTGCTATGTCTAAAGTCTCTCACCTTATATCCAGGAGTCTTAGGTCTTCTCTCAGCTTCCATGAAACTGTGGCAGGTTAATTTTGTTAGCTGCAAGTGGAGTAAATTATCCAGCCCTTCACACTTGTCAGTTTTCACACGTGGATTGCCTCATCATGAGGGGTCTGAGTCCAAGCTGAATGGTGTCTGGAATGGCATGACAGAGTGAGGAGGACATCAGTGAGTGCAGAAATCATAGCACAGAGTATTGATGTCACTTGTAAGCCTGGGTATACAAGTGGCAGAGAGAGAGATTATTCAAGGGGTGCTAGCAGTTGCTCATATGAGTGTCAAAAGGGGAGTTACATGGGGGAGAGAGTGACAGCAGTAATAAGAGACTGATTAAATATAGGGCCATTTATCAGATAATTAAACTGAAGCCAATCTGGTCATTGTTGTGGTACAGTGTTAAAATTATGAAAATGGTAAAAGTGAAAATGTGTGATATTAGATTGGAGTGGGAAGTATCATTGTTATATCATGGTAATCAGGGCATATAGACAATTATAGAAATGAATACGGTCGCAAGTATATGCTGATATATGTACATTTGTCTTCCTGTGTGTCTCCATGCATTCTCTGTTTCTGTGGAGACTGGGATCAGTGGTCTCTAAATTAATAGCTGCAGACACAACCAGTACCATGATTCCTTGGGAAAAAGTCTGATTATCTAGGGTCTGATTACCTAGGGATAGATAAGGAGCAATACAAGATGACCCTGTAACTCTTTGTAGTGTCACAAATAATTACTCAACATATCAAAAGCCCGAAGACACTCCCATTGGCCAGACCTGTATAATTTAAACCTCAAAGAAAAAATGATTACATAGATTAGCATCCATTAAACAAATAGGATATGAGTCCATACTGAATAAATAATGAATATACTGAAGTTAGAAAAGAGGATACAATATTAAGTGACCTACTGTAAAACAGCTAATTAAAAATGGGATCAAAAATAACTTTATATTGGGGAAGTCTGGCAGACATCTTAATCAAGCATTCAAAGTGAATATTTGTTGGCTGGGTGGCTCAGTCAGTTGAGCATCCAACTCTTGATTTTGCCTCAGGTCAACTCCCACGTTGTTCTCCACACTAGGCTAGAATCTGCTTATGATTCTCTCTCTTCCTCTCCCTCTGTGCCTCCCCCACTCAGTCTTGTATGCATTTTCTCTCAAAAACACAAAACCAAAAGCACAGTGAATATTATCAATAATGGTACAAATCAAAATTCTAGATTCTATAGGAGTACATAATCTGAGGAACACAGCACTATTTCTACAAATTTCTAAAGATGCACAACTTGTACTAGTCATGAACAATCATCTGATAAACCCAATTTGAAGATCCTGCTACTAAATAATTGGCCTCTAAAATTCAAATGTAACAAGACTCTGAAACTTAAAGAAAGTCAAAACTGTTCCTGACAAAAGTAGACTAAAGGTTGACATTAAATTGCATATTTAATAAGTTATATAACTATTTATTTGTTCAATGTCTGTATCTCCCATCATAAAGTAAGCTTAGTAAGGGTAGGAGCATTGACTCATTCACTCCTGTCTTCCCAATGCGTCGAAAGGTGTTAGGTACATAGAGTCTCAATAAATGTTTGCCGAATGAAAACATAAAATAAAATAAAAATTAAATATTCAAATAAAATAAAGAAGAGACAAAATAGACCAAAGAACTAACAACACAATGCAGCAATTATTCTGGTCTAGGTCATCTTTCTATTAAGAATATCTTTAGGATGATTAGTGAAAATTGAACGGTCTCTATGGATTAAAAGGTAATAATATGTCAGAGCACCTGGGTGGCTCAGTTGGTTAAGCGTCTGACTTCAGCTCAGATTATGATCTCATGGCTTGCGAGTTCGAGCCCTGTGTCCGGCTCTGTGCTGACAGCCCAGAACCTGGAGCCTGCTTCGGATTCTGTCTCCATCTCTCTCTGTCCCGCCTCCACTTGTGCTCTGTCTCTCTCTCTCAAATATAAATAAACGTTAAAAATTAAAAAAAATAATAATAAAAGGTAATAATAAACAAATAGTAATTTCCTCAGCGCTGCCATCCACCTCATGGTTTCTAGGAGAGTATTTGTTAGAAGGAAATGCAGGGTAGCTTCAGTGTACCAAGATTATGTTGCTCCTGCAGCTAAAGGTGAAAACATAAATATATTTATTCAAATAATTTGTTAAAATGTTTTTTGAAAATATACTCATCCCTTAAACATTTAATATTTTATTATTTTTTTAATGTTTTTTATTTATTTCTAGGAGAGAGAGAGAGAGAGAGACAGCGTGAGCAGGGGAGGGTCAGAGAGAGAGGGAGACACAGACTCTGAAACAGGCTCCAGGCTCTGAGCTGGCAGTCAGCACAGAGCCCGACGCGGGGCTCCAACCCACGAACCGTGAGATCATGACCTGAGCGAAAGTCGGACGCTTAACGGACTAAGCCACCCGGGCGCCCCAAACATTTAATATTTTAAATATGGAAAAGAAATAACTTGAAAATTTCAGATTTATATTTATAAACATTTATTATTAAATATTGCATTATGCAATACTGTATTTTTGAGAAATAAAATTTTGTCTGGGAAATGACTGTATTCTCAGCAGGAGTCATTCTGGTCCTCTAAATTTGGCTTTTCAATCCTACTATCTTGTGCTGAGTCACAAACGTTTCTATGATTATTTCTTCATTATTATTCATTCCTACATATATCTTTTTATTTATCAGTTAAAGCCTTCTTTTCTCTACATATTGTTTTCAAGCATATCAACCTACTAGTATCTAACTAGACTGTATCTACATTAGCTGTTAAAAGCAAATAATGTACATCAAATGAAATTGTTTAAGATGCCTAGCCCTCTTTTCTCCTTTTAATTGAATTTGTTCTGAGTCACAGAAAAGGGAAAAATGAATTTTAATAATTTTTTGTTATTTTACACAACTGATTTATACTTTAAAAAAATATGTGTGAAAATTCATCCAAAGAAATATATTGCAGTTGAGAAACAGTGTGAATAGAAAATTACTTTTACCCATGAATATTTATTTATAACATTGAAAAGAGTGACAATTGGCTCTGTAGATGATATTTGGAAATGTTTGCTACCTAGCAGTGTTACATGATGGTAAGTGAATATAGGATATTGGAGCTTACCTAAAGAACAGGCATTATGAAAGTATTAATTTGAACAAAGTGAACAGTGCTTATAGAAATCTTCAGTCTGTCTGGTTGTATAAGTTTCTTTTTAGCTGTGATGTTAAGGCTTTAAGGATAACATTTTCCTAAGGTTGTTTTATTCTTTAATCCCCATCACCTATTTCATCCATCCCCCGACTCTCCTCCAGAAGGTAACCTTAAGTTTCTTCTGTATAGTTAAAAGTCTGTTTCTTGATTTGTCTTTTGCTCTCTCTCTCTCTTCCCTTTTTTTTGTTTCTTAAATCCCACATATGAGTAAAATAATATGGTATTTGTCTTTCTCTGACTAGCTTATTTTGCTTAGCAATATACTCTTTAGTTCCATCCATGGTTTTGCAAAAGGCAAGATTGCATTCTTTTTTACGACTGAATAATATTATGGTGTGTGTGTGTGTGTGTGTGTGTGTGTGCGCGCATACATACAAATACACCACCTCTTCTTTATCCATTCCTCTATCAGTGGACACTTGGGTTGCCTCCATAATTTGGCTATTATAAATAATGCTGAAGTAACCAGAGCCATGCGTGTCCATGTGAATTACTCTTTTTGTATTTTTTGAGTAAATACTTTTTTCTTTTCTGATTGCTATTGCTAGGATGTCCAGTACTGTTAAATATGGAGTGTGAGAATGAACACCCCATCTTTTGTCTTTTTCCTCATCTCAGAGAAAGAACTCTCAGTTTCTCACTATTGAGTATAATTAATGTTAGCTGTGGGTTTTTCATATACAGCCTTTATCACATTGAGTTATGTTCCCTCTAAACCTACTTTTTGAGGCCTAAATCTTTTTCTTAATGTTTATTTATTTTTGAGAGAGAGAGAGTGGGTGAGGGGCAGAGAGAGAGGGAGACACAGAATATGAAGCAGGTTCCAGGCTCTGAGCTGTCAGCACAGAGCCTGATGGCAGACTCAAACTCATGAACTGCAAGATCATGAACTGAGCTGAAGTCAGAAGCTTAATTGACTGAGCCACCTAGGGACCCCTGAGGCCTAAATCATAATAGGTCAAAAAATCCTTATGTTTCACAAACTGAGATACCGAATGGAAAAATAATTTGGAAAAAGAAACATAGCTTTTTGAAAGATGCCTAAATCTTGACAATATTTTGCAAACAGTAGGGACAATGGTCATATTAGCTTCTCATATGCAGTTCAGTCTGGAACTGCGTGTTCATTTTATCTTTGGGAGGAAGGGATACCCTTTTAATAATATGGAAATGGGATGAAAAGGGAGTCCTTAAATAAATTATTTAAAACCTAAGAAGAGTCATAAGAAATTTCTATAGACAGTAAACTCTGAGATTTAGATGTATTCTTCATAACTTATAATATACTCTACTTTCTGTGAAAGAAATCTAGAGCCATACATTTATTTTGTTTTAGTCGATTATAACTTTAGCATTAAATTTAGCATTTTGGAGGGGCACCTGGCTGGTTCAGTCAATTAAGCCTTTGACTTTGACTCAGGTCATGATCTCACGGTTCGTGGGTTCGAGCCCCACATCGGGCTCTGTGCTGACAGCTAGCTCATAGCCTGGAGCCTGCTTCAGGTTCTGTGTCTCCCTCTCTCTCTGACCCTCTCCTGCTCATTCTGTCTCTATCTCTCTCTCAAAAAAAAATAAATAAAAAAAAATTAGCATTTTGGAACTATGTTTTTCTTTCCTTATAGGGAAATATAATAATGATGTAATGAGTCAGATGATATTGATACTTATCATGAGCATGGCATAATATGTAAACTTTGCCAAATCACTAAGCTAACATAACATTGTGTGTCAGTTATACACAAATTTAAAAAAAGAAGAAAAATACTCCATATCTGAGCCTATCCATCATTTTATGTATATTATCAGTCTTTCATTAAGTTGAGAGAAAATATGTTCAGTTTGTGTTTTGCATGACACTGTGTGTGTGTGTGACTATTAATGTGTTTTGTATTAAAGACTCTCCGTTATTTTTATTTCCTTCAAGGATATGTCCTATTTATAAACATCCTTTTCAAACTGTGGTTCCTTAAAAAAGTATAGCATTGTATACTCTGTGTAATCAGTGCAGGACAGTGCTAGTACCATAAGCCTCCTTGTTTTATTTCTACCTGCATTAATATAGCAGTAACATGAGTTAGGTTTTTATAATAGCCATATTACAATTGGAAATTGCTATCCACTTGTTTTGTTTATAGTTAAGGCTATGCTGTTATGAAAACATATTTATTATTCTTATAACATTATTTGAGGTGTATTAATTTCTATTATATATTGTCTTGTGTTTTTTTTGTTGTTGTTGTTTTGGTTTTGTTTTGTTTCTGTTTTTGTTTTTGTTTTTTTGGACATCACCTAGCATCTTTTAAAATCCAGAGTCCATTATTAAGGACATTTAAAATAAAAATATTGTTAAACTCTCTATTCTATTACAACCATTATGCACTCAAATCCTTTTACAAAATACCTTATTCAAGTTTTATTTCTAAAGGAACAATTTCTTTGGAATACTAACTAAAATATAAATTAAATAACACCTTCAAAAGTTTGGAAAGTAACCTTGACAAATTAATAGGAGATTCTTTTACTTGTTATTGGAAACCAAAGCCATGGCCAGAATATTTAATTTCTATTCTGGCAATCTCAAGATCCCAAAGAAATTTTACTCCAAAATGCAATGTGAAACAGTGTGTCAAATTGCATCATGTGAAGATGGCTACTGCTTCAACCCTATATTTTCCATTTGGCTTAAAAATTTCCCCCATAAAGAAGAGGGATCCCTGTCCTCTCATAGAATCTGTGGTGCCACTTGTTAGCAATAGATCGTGATCCATATGATATTGTATAAGTCTAGGACTAGGTCAGAAAATGTGATGTCACATCTCCAGTGTTCACTGGGGCATATGTATTTGGAGACCTTTTAATGTGATCAACTATTCTAAGCTCATCATGGTGAGGAAACACACCAAGGCTTGGAGTGGGTTCTCTGGCAGTCATTCTGAGCTAAAATCCCAGCCACTAGCTGGCATCACCTGCTGGGTGTGTAAGTGAAGAAGCCTTCAGATCGTTCGTTCCTCAGTTCTTGAGGGGCCAAGTGTTGCCAGCTTACACTCCTGAATATCAAGCAGCAAACACACGTTATTCCAACTCTGTCCTGTCTGAATTACTAGTCCATAGAAATGTGAGTATTAGAAAGTCTTTGTTTTAAGCTGATAAGTAATTTGTTATGTGGCAATGGTAAGTGGAACACATCTTAAAACTATCCAAAGTCTAAAGGCAGATATGAAATATGACTTAGGGGCAGATAAAATTAAATCTCACATGATACTACATTCCAAAGGAAAATAAGTAATGTTACACACACACACACACACGTACATATATATAAACACACAGACTCATATTTATATATATACATATATATATATTGTGTGTGTGTATAACATTTTTTCCCACTGCTCTCTTGGCCTAATGGCATTAAAATTGAAAAGATAGTCTACTACATTATATAAAGATACAGTAAAGGATTTTCATAGTGAATACTTACATGTAATAATTCCAGGTGTATTGAATAAAATGACAATATTATGTTGATTTTATATGCAGTTTTATTCTCTAGAAAACAATCTAAATGAGCAAATATTACTACCATTAAAGTTATTTTGTCTTAATATCTGGTCTCTGAATATGCTTTCAAAAGGCCTTTATTATAACTCCATAGGTAGACTCCTGATTAAATATATTTTTATCCTTTTTGTAATTAGTTACAAGAATCTAAGATTGCAGTCAAAAAACATTCTGTTGTGCACTTTGGTTTGTGTGTGTGTGTTTATGCAGCATTCTAGAAAGTCTTCGAGTTGCACTGGTTAACTTTGTTGAGCATTTCACTGAAAGTTTAATTAAACAAACTTCACAAATTTATGTTTCAGATTTAGCATATGCTTATTTAGTTTATTTTTTCTATCTTTTTTCCTAATCATTAATTTTATGAAATCTTCATGGATTTCATAAAATAATCTCTGAATTGCTTCTGTATATTAGAATTTTCAGAACCTGGCATAGCCCAAATTCTTTGGTATGCATGATATTGTCATATTATAAAAAGACATATGATTCCAATACATATATTCAGTACTCACATTATCCTGTGCTTCGCATTTGCGGGGACCTCCAATTCCTTAACACTTTTTTTTTTTTTTTGCTATTTTATTTTATTTTATTTTATTTTATTTTGTTTTATTTTTATTATTTTAACAAATAGTTTATTGTCAAGTTGGTTTCCATATAACACCCAGTGCTCATCCCCACAAGTGCCCCTCTCTGTGCCCATACCCCCTCCCCCCCCACATCCATCAGTCCTCAGTTTTTGTCAGCATTCAAGAGTCTCTCATGGTTTGCCTCTCCCCCTTTCCCCCAGTATGTCCCCCCTTCTTCTCCCCCATGGTCCTCCATTAAGTTCCTCCTAATCCTCCTCTACGTGCAAACATATGATATTTGTCCTTCTCTGCCTGACTTATTTTGCTCAGCATAACACCCTTATGTTGCTACACAAGGCCAGATTTCATTTTTTCTCATTGCCATGGAGTATTCCATTGTATAGATAAACCACATCTTCTTGATCCATTCATCCATTGATGGACACTTAGGCTCTTTCCATGTTTTGGCTATTGTTGAGAGGGCTGCTATGAACATTGGGGTACATGTGCTCCTATGCATCAGCATTTCTGTATCCCTGGGGTAAATTCCTATTTAGGAATTTAGGAATAGGACCCCAGTGCTATTGCTGGGTCCTAGGGGAGTTCTATTGTTAGTTTCCTGAGGAACCTCCACACTGTTTTCCAGAGGGGCTGCACCAGTTTGCATTCCCACCAACAGTGTAGGGGGGTGCCCGTTTCTCCACATCCTCGCCAGCATCTAGAGTTCTCTGATTTGCTCATTTTAGCCACTCTGACTGGCGTGAGGTGGTATCTCAGTGTGGTTTTGATTTGTATTTCCCTGATAAGGAGGGATGCTGAGCATCGTTTCATGTGTCTGTTGGCCATCTGGATGTCCTCTTTGGAGAAGTGTCTGTTCATATCTTCTGCCCATTTCTTCACTGGGTTGTTTGTTTTTTGGGTGTGGAGTTTGGTGAGTTCCTTATAGATTCTGGATATTAACCCTTTATCTGATATGTCATTTGCAACTATCTTTTCCCTTTCCGTTGGTTGCCTATTAGTTTTGTGGGTTGTTTCCATCCTTAACCCTTTTAATCTGCCACTCTACCTCTTCTTTAGTCTTCCTTTACTATTAATCATAGATCCCATCCTTCATTTTTTCAACCTTTCCAGACTACTGTTTTTTAGTCCTACTATCCTCCCAAAGCACATTTCTTATTATAAATGAAATTATTTAAGGACATTTTTATTTTCTCTTTACCCAATAAAGTGGAAATGATATATTTTCTTATTAAAACTAGCCAGTGCCACAAACATTTAATTAGTGTTGAAGAATCTAAAATACTCACCATATTTTTGTGTGCTTGTGTGCATCTCTGTGTGTGTGTGTGCGCACGTGCACACATTGGGGATGGTGTATTGTGCAAACCAAACAAATTATTAGTTAAAAATTTAGACATATCACATTATAATGTTTAAAGCATTTCATTTATAATTTTAAAAAATATATTGAGACCTTTTATTGACTTATAATTTACTTATATAAAGTTTAGAAAGAAAGTAGGAACCTATTTATGTTACTGGTGACAACTCACATACCTGAGGACAGTAGAGGGAGGAAGCAGTGTTAGTGGGGATAAAAGGGTTTTCTTCATACTTTATATGATCTATACAAACTCATAAATTCAATATTTAGTTGCATATCTTGCATTTAATTAATAAAATAATTCTTATGGAGTCTTTCTCCCACATCAGGAATTTTTAGTACATTTAATTTTTTTAGATATTGTGATAACTGTTTTGATCAACACTCAAGAAGAAGAAAATACCACCTCCAAAATTAGGGAGTTTGTTTTTAAAGAAACATTAGGTAAATTCAATTCAGGCTTATGTAACCCTTTAAAATATAAAAATGATAATAATAATAATAATATCCTGCTTACATCACTAGTACTACCACAATAATGATAGAAATTCAAAGAAGAGACATTAAGTTTAGCATAAAATCTCTGTAAAGGAAAGACTGTGTGTCACAGTAAGTGGTAGAAATTTATACTAATTGACTTGTTTTTAAGTATATCTCCTGTATTGAAATAAATAGAAAAATACTCCTGCAATCTACACTCAGAATGCCATACATAATAAGGACGGAGGTTTGGAAAAATTGCAGCGACTGTTGGTGTCTCCCCAACTATTTCCGGACAAAGCTTTACATGCTAACTGCAAATATTAAACAACCAAAATCATTAGCAGATAACATGATGTCTTCAAAACACCAAGAGAGAATTCCCTGTTGAACTCTAGAGTACTTTAATTCAGTAAGTTCAAAAGTTAATGGATTCATCCTTTTTTAACAAAAGAAGGTACAGAAACTTGCCATTTCTGTATACTCTAGTGTCTCAGAATCCACAAATGTAATTTTTCAATTGCTAACCTGAAAATTGTTAACCTGAAAAATTATAGATTTGTAAAACATTTTTGCCATGTGTCTTTTTTGAGTACACAAAAAATTTATGCTCTAATTTGACCTTTAGTAAACACATGTGATTTTTTTCTTAACACAAACTGTTGAAAATAATTCCCATAATATGCCTCTTTTTTCTCTTTTAATAATTAAACTACTAAAAGGCGATTAACTTAATGAAAATCAGAGTAAAATATAGTCAAGGTAGTAAATCTTCTTCGAAAATATATTGTAATATTGGGATCTAAAATCAAAATATACATCACCTCGAATATACTCTTCTATTACAGATAGTTGAGCTGACTTCTCACGTAGGTGAATGAATGAATAAAATATCCCTACTACTGAAATCACTATGATTTGTGACTAATGACAACTCTGACTGATATTCATCTTACTTTTCCCAGATAAATGCTAATTACGATTATTTTTGAAAATTTCTAGAATGAAAATTCGTTAGTAATATTTTTACTCTGTAAATGTGAAATTATATTTATAAAAATATCTCATCAAAAAAATAAAATGATCCACTCATATAAATGGTTTGTTCTTGGTGTTTATTTGACTAATCCAGACTTTGGGATCCTTCACAGAGGCATCAAATAAGCAAAAATCTGGTCAAATAAGAAAGAAAACTAAACTTTACATTCAGATATATATTTAGATAGCTTCTTTGTTTCAATATACTCAAGAAATGTTTCATAGATTCTGCCTCATGTAGAGAAGATATTTAGGTTACTTTAAATAACAATAAACTGTATGAAGAATATATAATAAATCACAGTTTACATTTTCCCATCCATATACTGAAGATTATTTTTATTTACCTTATATGTCATTGGATGTGATGTAGCAGAGATTCACTTTATATCATGAAGTGGACTGTGTTAATGAATAAAGAAATAGTTATTTGTGGACAAATGTATATTTTAAAAAATTATTTAAAACATTAAATTAAATTAAAAATTATCATAGCTTGGACCTGAGTAAAATATATGATAAGACTTTATAAATATATTTTCAATCATTTTTACCAAAGAACAAATCTGTGAAAAAAAAGAGTAGTTCTAAGTGATGTTTGAGATAAAGTAAGTGATCCTATTGCAGTTGTCAAAAAGGAGTTTGCAAATTAGTTTAATAAAATTATAAAGCTATGCAAAAATAGGTTTAAAACTATGTAAGGATGTGTGATATAACATACTCAAAGATTAATCAATTTATTCATAATATTGAAAACACACAATGAATTTAAAGAAGAGAAAATGATAATGTGGAATCGTTATTCAGCTAGATATTGCAATAATCACCTCACTTTAATTCCACTTCCCGAATGACTCATTTCCAACAATTAAAGGCATGATGACAGGAGAGAGATTGGTTTCACAACAATATGTCTTCAATAACACAGTACTTTTTTTTACAATGAGAAAAAGATCGTCCAGGGAGATGATAACTGTGCTTCAGGCAGTTTTGGGCAATTCAAAAGAGAGATTAGTGATTGTTAGAAAGTAAAAAAGTTTCCCCAAAACAAATTGTCCCCCAGTGAAACATTGAGTTACTTGTTAGATTTGGTTTTGACTAGGAGAAGCTGGCCTTGACATCTGCTATTTTACTGAGCTTATTATTACTCCAGATGGCAACTTCAAACTGTTCTCCAGTGTTTCACTTCTGGAGAATAACAATTCTGTGCTTTCTGAACATAAGACCCTTATCTTCATGCCACTGTTTCTATTTTTGTTTCTTAAAAATTTATCAAGAAGATTTAAGGATACAAATATAATAGAAGTGTTGAGAAAACTTCTGCTAAATTACATAAGTAATCTCATGAAGGAAGTGGTTAAATACTAAGAAAACATGTTTTGCAATAAATGGAATAAAATCACCTTTCACCTCTTATTCTAAGATAAATAACTACAATTTCCCACCAAATGAAAGAAAACAAAACATAGGAGAAGTCTAAAGCAGAGACCATTAGTGTAAAGGGTAGTTCATAAATTCAACAGAAGTCAAATAGAGCATCAAGAAGATGACTCCTCAAGGTAAAAGTGGGACCATGACTAATATCTTAGATATACTCAGTTGATCACAATTTTCCAAGTACTTTCACTAGCTAGTTACTCATTCTGAGAAATTATGTGGTGCAGCTACTGCATAGGAGCTTTGTTTGGAAAGGAAGGTAATCATGGAATGGGGAGATTAAATGAAAGATATGACAAGTAAGGTACATGTGCCTGAAGTGGCCTACTGATGAGTCATGGTAAAGAAAGAAAGACTGCAGTATCAGTTGGTTGGAGATAAGTAATTTAAGTTTAGTAAAGTTTTTTGTTTGTTTGTTTGTGGTTTTTTTTTTTAACATTTGGACTAAACTGCACTGCACTGTAGGAGTAATTGTTGCTAAGCTTGATCATGAAACTCTCATGAAATTCCTTAAAGTGCTTGTTTCCAATGAACTATCTCATTCACAGATGAGTAATAGTCAGAAAAGGAAACAAAAAAATCAGCAAATAAAAATGAGTGAAAGAAAAACAACTTATATTAAAGAACTGAAACTCTAGACACAGAAAACCAGAGCAGGGGAAGGGGGGATGCAAAGACAGACAGTGACCCAGAAATTTGCAAAAAACTTTATGCAAATTGAGCCTATTGTTGAATAAAAATATGTGCACCTGCAAGGGGAAGCTCCATAAGGCTACGAAAATTACTACTAAGGAAATATAAGGTGAACATTCCCAGAGTTCACAGCAGGACTTGAGACACTCAAATTCCTACCCACCAAAGTGGACAGACCTCATTGAAAACCTGTGATATTCAGTGAAGACCTTAGAAAATCACACATTAATAGTTGATCTAATCTGTCCCAAGCATTAAAGCAACTCTAAACAGATCATAACATATGTTAGAGTAAAAACATCAAATGTGCTAATCCACAGCTTAATGACATTCAAACAAATGTCAATAATATTTTATACAAAGAAAGATGACAAAATCCACAATCACTAGAGAATGTTGAGCATTTTTGGCATTCAATCAAAGATTACTAGACAATTTCTCCTTACAGCCTTGTAAATGACTGGTATATGTTTTTCTATGCAGCACAAAAGAGTAGTTAAATAAAAATAAAAGTGGGGATGCCTAGGTGGCTCAGTCAGTTGAGCAACCAACTCTTGATTTTGACTCAGATCATGATGTCATGGTTAGTGGGTTCGGGCCCGGCCTCGGACTCCATGCTGACAGCATGGAGTCTGCTTGGGATTCTCTCTCTTTCCTTCTGTCTCTGCTCCCTTCCCTGCTCACACTCTTTCTCTCAAAATAAATAAATAAACTTTAACAAAAGAGAGAAAACTGGACAAAATTCATAAAAAACAATTAAAAAAAACCACCTCTGTTTCTGACATTGAAAAGCATGCAACACAGGAGTTATTAAAAACAACAACAACAACAACAAAAACGACATCAGCTCTATGAGTGACCTAAATGTTTGTTTGCATGGAGTCAATTTCCAGCACAGGAGTTGGGAACCCATTAACACCCAATGGTATTTTTGAATTGAAGAAAAAGAGAAAAATGGGAAGCCACAACAATTGAAATCTCTGAAGAAGACTTTCAGAGGGAAGGAGGAAACCCAGTGAGCTTCAGAAATATGCAAATATAATCCACTGAAATTGACTGACTCTTTGGTTTTCTTTTTTATTTTTATTTTTTGGTATTTATTAATATTTGAGACAGAGAGAGACAGAGTGTGAGTGAGGGAGGGACAGAGGAGGAGACAGAATCTGAACCAGGCTCCAGGTTCTGAGCTGTTAGCACAAAGCCCAGTGCAGGGCTCAAACTCATGAACTGTTAAGATCATGATCTGAGCTGAAGTCAGACACTTAACCAACTGAGCCACCCACGTGCCCCTGAAATTGACTGAATCTTAACCTGCTCACGAATAGATTGACACTTCTGAGTCCGGGCAATGAAAAAGTGATTGGAAGTAATAAAATAAAATAAAAATGAATAAAATTCATGAAGATCTGGGAACCATTCAGTTTTCTACAAATACCAGTGGGAATTTTTTTTAATAGCTAATGGCACTTAATAGAGATCCCAGAAAGGTCATACCTTAATAATAGATCAAGTCTAAATATATAATAAAGCTACTCTGCACTAATAAAGCTTATGAATGAGGATTGATTAAAAATATTTATCTCAACCTTGAGATTTCTTTTTTTCAACAGAAACTTATTTTAATCTTTATTTTTGTTCTACACAACTTAACAGATTTACAATGTAAGTATATGCAAGATCTTAGGTAAACACTGATGATTCAAAGGTGATTCAAATGCTAATAAGATTTCAATCTTGTAGGATATTTTGCATGGATACAACTAAATATAGACAGAGACAGAGTAAAATAGGTTGTCTAAAATAGGATTTGGGTAAAAAACATCAAGTGATTATTTTTTTCTTATGTGATCTTAGAAGATATTAAATTGGTATTAATGGAAAACATGGTATTAATCTTATTTCACAAGATTGTTTTATTTTGGTGCTTATTATATATATTTATAAAAGTATGTACATGTTTAATTAACATTGTTGTACTACCAAAGTAGGGCTACCCACCTAAAACATTAATGGAATAGATGGTCTATATGTGTATATCATGTCTCTGACCATACCCTAAACTCTGCATATCTGTAACCAAATCACACCCCTGATCACATTTTTGAAGCCTCTGTTAAAATATAAACATTCCGAGGGAGAAAAAAGAATATTTCACAATTTAAAAAGTGATTTTATTAATGATGAGAGATCAGAGGTATATAGTATGATCTATTTGATTTACATATTAAGGATAAATGGTAGTCTAGATATGTGTTAATATTATCCTTGGAAAGCAACGTTTTGGAGAGGAGATTGTGAGGTACTTGAAATGTTTTTGATACTTGGATTTTATAATCAGATTAGGAGAGGGTTGTCATATTTCTACATCAAACATTTCCTAGTTAACTAACTGCATTACCTCAGACTGATCATGTATTTAAACATTCATATAATGGAAATCTTTCAGAATAAAATAGGAGGGTCTTGAATTCAAGATTATTTTTTAAAATTTATTCATTCTATTCTATTCTGTGATACCCACCTAGAAGTAATATTTTTTGAATGCTATAAGGCAGTATCATTAGAATGACAATGCTGAGGAAAAGATATGATATTGTTAGAAACTTTTGAAAAAACAACTTTAGGAAGTAGGTCTGAGATGAAAGATTAATGGAGAAGATTACAAAAAATATTTGGAATATAAATGTACATTCTTAAAATTCAAGAAAGGACACTATTTAGTTACATATGTGTCACAATTGTCCTAGGTCAGATAATATATACCAGTAAACTTATATTAAATTATTATTATCATGTTTTAATTACTTAATATTAATTCACTTATAGCCCTGAATTTCAAGGTCAAATCTCTCAGAAATTTATTTCCCTCCAATAAAAACATAGGAAAATGTAAAAGAGTCACTACTCTCTGATCCCCATCATAAAAATATGAAGGCCTACAAAAATCTTAAAATAAAATTTCTCTTATGTGATTAGTATTATGACTCCTCTATTTCCTTAATTAATTAATTGTATATCTTAATTAGTTATATATCTTACCTCTCAAATCCCACCACTTACTTTAACTTTGCAGTACTTCTTTTCCTAATGTTGAATAAATGTTTAATTCAACACAGAATTAAAGTAGATAATGGTAAATTTCCTACTACCTGAAGAGAAAATTAAATAACTGTAATAATTAAGATAACAATTATTTAAATAATATTTGATATTAATATCTAATATTAATATTAAATTTAACTTAATATTAATATAATAATTAAGATTTCTATGAACTACAGAGGAATCAGTGTTTTGAGATACAGTATAATTAGCCTGGTCATGTTTACATGTTGTGGGTAATAGACATTCTAAGCAAAATAAATTATCCAATAAGTGAAAATCAATCTATACCATCAATTCACAGAAATCATGTGGAAGAAAAGAAACTTTACTACCTTTATACATTGTACTGGATAAGTGACTGAGGAATAAGATTGTTTTAGAAATAATATGAATGGGATTCCATGTGAATTAAAACTTGTAAGAGTTACTAAATTTGAATGAAGTTCTTTTCCAGTTATACTTAATTTTTAAATATATAACAATGTGTGGTTTAGGTTGATTAAACTGGCTACTCTTTAAACAAATATAACTATCCAGTATGAATGTGAGTCTATTCCTGTATGTGAATGGTAGTAATAATTTTCACAAAAGAAAAAATAGTCAACTCTCATCTTGAGAAATAAAAAGTTTCTAAGAAGTTTTTCTTTTTACTCCTTTGATACTATTCATTCTGTACATTACTTTTTCAGACATTGTCTCTTATTAATATCAGCTCTGTTATATCTTTTTAAGCATTTAATGTATGACTCTTTACCCCTTTTCACCTTGTTTATTTTATTTACCTCTCACATTTGAACTCCTAGACATCCTATTAATATCATTTTTCGGTGAATCAAACAAATTGGCTAAAGCTCACTGAACTGGATCTCTTTTGCTTTTCTATTATCCACTTTTTCCGTGTTTCTCTGCTGTTAGAGACCCATGTGAGAGCTATATCAGTAGGACTTCTGGAAGTCAGAGGAAGGGAAAGAATGGTTATCATTCTAACAGTTCATTTTCTGTTGCATTATCTTGTAATAATTGCTAACGCCTTCTCTTGAGATTGTCCTCTCCATTCAACTCTCCTTCCACTTCTGCTAACCCTTACTGCATCTAGCCCATTTCATTGAAGTGTACTAACAGAACCTGCTATCATTACCTCTGTTATACTGTGACATATCTTTTAGGAGGGGGTCACAATTTTCAAATGGTCCCTTTGTTAAACACTCTGTGAATTATCTTAATTTTAATTCTTACTGGGAACTAGATACTCACATTATATTACATTGATCCAATAAACTAAGACCTGAATGGGAATTTATAAGAGAGATAACTATTCATATTCTGGTGATGGTACAAGAAAAAAAAAAATCTATGACTTGACATGTTAATGTCTCACTTGAGTTATATGTAAGTCATGGGTTGGAAAGTTGACTTCTCTTAAGATAGTCTCTAAGAGACACTGTAAGTTCCATAGAAATATAATTCCAAGATTGCATAGGCAAGGAGAAAGAAAGTAGAAGAACTGGAAGTTGGTTGTAAAAGGTTTTGCCTAGACAGTATCTTCAGTCACATTTATTTGGCTAAGTCTGAATGAATAGCATAATATTCCTAAAGGGACGAGTGGCACATATGTTTGAACACTAAGAGACTAAGGCAGTCTTCCATTCTGGTCACCAACTATAAGGCTTTTTTTTCCCTTTTCTTTATTTCCTATATGGAACATCCCCACCCAATCCCCACCTAGTACTTCCAGGACTACATTTGAGATCTCTTGTGTTATGCTATTGTTTTATCTATTTCAGGTCAGTTTCCTTCTTTTGTTCTGAAGAGCTATGAACTCAAAAGAAAAATTATCTTTCCTTCAAACTTGCAATATAAAATGATGGAATTGAGGAGAACAATAATAGTAAAAGGTGTTTCAAGGAAGAAACATTGTAGTTACAAAGTATAGAACAAAAATAGACAAGGACTAAAAAAAAAAAAATTAGTCCCATAAAAACAATAGACTACAAGGGTATAAAAGTCAAAATTAAACATAGGCACATAGGAAATGTATATCATGTATATTAGTTATCTTATTAATTTAAAATGAATTTCATTAATTAAATAATTATCTTTGCAGTTAAGAGGTTTATAGTATATAGTCAATAAAACTAGATATATGGCTTTACTGTGAGGTAAGTAATCGGGTAGATTTTTATGCCTCATTATTAACAACCTGAAACATTAAAAAAATAATTTTGGGCCATTGGATACTTACTAGTTTGAATAATTCTATTTTTATATTAGTCCCAGTATTATATTAAACCTAATCTTTCCCTGTTGAATAATTCCAATTTATGGAAAATTATTAAAGACTTAAATAATTAGAATGCCGATAAAAAATGTTAACTAGTGATAGTGTTTCCAATGGTGACAAAGTAATTCAGGGAAGTATAATTTCAGTGTCAAATCCAGATATATTTACTTACTTTCAAATCTACTTTTGGGGCGCCTGAGTGGCTTAGTCAGTGAAGCGTCTGACTTTTCGCTTAGGTCATGATCTTGCGGTTCGTGGGTTCGAGCCCCGCGTCGGGCTCTGTGAGCCTGGAGCCTGTTTCAGAGTCTGTGTCTCCCTCTCTCTCTGATCCTGCCCTGCTCACGCTGTCTCTCCCTCTCTCTCCTAGAAATAAATAAAAATTAAAAATAATTTTAAAAAATTAAAAAAATTAAAAAAAACTACTTTTTCTATTTCATCAACTAGTCAAAAGACATACATAAAGTGAAGATAGTTTATTTAATTATTTAATGGAATAAATATGAACCAAAATATTGTGACATTTTATAAGCATTTGGTTTCATAACGGCTAAAGAACCATGGTTATGTTCACTACGTCTATAAGGAAAATAGATTAAAGAAACCATAATGAGAATAATGATTATCTTTATCAAATCCTAAAAACAAAGATGCCATCATCCAGTCTGTACATTTGTGGCAGAAGTGCTAATATGGCATGGCAACATTTACATTTGCATGTTTCTTCTCATTTAAAAAACTTAAACATTTTATCGGGTTTTTTTTTTTTTAATTTTTTATGTTTATTTTTGAGAGACAGAGAGAGAGTGAACTGGAGAGGGGCAGACAGAGAGTGTGACACACAGTCTGAAGCAGGGTCCAGGCTCCGAGCTCTCAGTGCAGAGCCCAATGCGGGGCTTAAACTTATGAACCACAAAATCATGACCTGAGCTGAAGTCAGAAGCTTAACCAACTGAGCCACCCAGGAGCACCCAAACTTAAACAGTTTAAATGCATTGTACTACAATTTCTAAATTAATGCCAGAAACGTATAGCTAACAGTTCTCAAAGTTTTTAGTCATAAAATCCCTTTATAGTCTTGTTATTAATAATTGCATAGTAATTTTTTTGGTTTATATTTATTAAAATTTATAATATTAGAAATTAAGAGTGAGAAACTGATCATTTTTTTCATTTGAAATATAGTTAATAAACCTATTACTGCTAACATAAGAATTTTAATGAAAAAAATAACTGTTTTCTGAAAACCTTATGAAAAGAGTGATATTCTATATTCTTGCAAGTCTTTTTAATATATTGCTAAGTATTAAGTAAGTTGTTTTTCATATTTGCTTCTATATGAAATCTTCTGCAATTGCTGTTTTGGTTTACGTAAGTCCAGAAAACCATCCCTCACATAGATGGGACTATGTCACATTTAGCTGGGACTATGAGAAATATTTAATAGTTTTTCTAAGTATGTGTAGATATTCTTTATTGTGCCTCACTACACAGTAATATGTTATTGTTTCACAGAGACTAGTTGCACTGTGGACCATGAATCATATCCTTTTGTATTCTGTCTCATGAAGGCTTACTGTCTTATCTTCCAACTTGAATGTATCTTCAACACATGAGTGATTAGATAACAATTAGACTTTCATCATTTGGTAAAAAAATTTAAATTTAAAATCTAAAATTATATTATTTGTGAAATGTCCCGAATTCCATTATTTGTGAAAATTTGCACAAATCAAAGCAAAATCAAGCAAATTAAAAAAGACAGTTTAACAAGATTTGAACAAGTAAACAGATACACATATACACAGTCCTGAAATATTTTGATGAATAAGGAAAATTATTCCAGCCAAACATTATCTTCATAATTTTGTCACTTATCTAACTTCATATGCAGACATGGCCATAATCGACTATATAATCCACACTCATTACATAAATACATGACTAAATAGAACAAAGAATCTCTTTTATTTTTTCCTTTTTTCTTACCATCATATTTTCTGATGTTGCCCATTATGTATTAGATTAAGGTTTATTATGCTACTTACCTGTTGAATATGTGACTCATAATTTCATACCAATTTAAAGCTGCAAAGAAAGAGTGAATCGGAAATTTCCCATGTAGTGGCGGAGGCACAGGGGAGACTAAAAGTGCAATGAATGATCATAGTTTTTTTACACTGTTGTGTACAGGTTCTCCAGAGAATATTTTGTCAGAGATATTTGGAAAGCACTGCTAAGTCAGTGTAACATTGTTCTAATCAGAAGATTTCTAACCAATACTGCCAAGGAACAGAACATAGGATCCCAGCTGAGCCTTATAAAAATTCAATATTTGGTAAAATATAAAGAACTTGAGAAATGAACTGGACAGGGCTTTGAGAACATTCTCTCTTGATTTTGTTTTATTTTGCCATTTCAACAGCAGCGAATGCCAGAAATTATTGTGCTTAGTCCTTGGTGATTTTAGCTTCTCTCCCTTGATTTTGCTATGTTAATTTAGGCTGAAATTATCTCAACATGGTTTATAACTATAACATACAACTTTATTTAAAGTTTATTCTCCCATTTTTTTTTTCTATTTTATTAGTGTAGTCTGGTAGCAAGGAAGATAAACTTTTATGAACATGGCTGGGAGACAGCCATGGGTGTGATCTTTCTTTCAAACTTGAATCATCATCAGTGGAATATAGCCCTAAACCTTGAAACTGAATGGACAAACAGAAGTGTTTTGGTTTAAAGTGATGTTATCTGATACTGGTTTGCCAGTTTCCAGCATTTCATATGCCATGAGACTTTCTATCTTGAAATGAAATCAGTAAGGGCTGCTGGGCCTTTTACAGCTTAGGAGCTCAAGCATATGCCACAATTGTTCTTTTGACAATCTCCACTTGCCTAAAACCATAGCATTCAGAAATTTGTGGAATAATAGAAGTCACAATTCTCAATATGACTATTAGTCATACTCATGGATATAATATTACATTTGAAAGTATGATGCATCCTTATATTTAGTATTTCTTCCCTTAAATAATATCTTAGGGTTTAATTCACACTGTAACAATTGATAACACTATATATTTATACTCTGATAATAGATTACCAGCGTAATATCTGATAATATCAGAAGCTCTTCTCTCTCTGGTATCCTACAGAGCTCCAATTATGCTCCATACCAATTAAAAAGGAGAGCATATCCTTTGACCTTCTCAATTTTTCTCCCCGAATAATTTTGGATTTATTTGAACCATAGCCAAGCATTAAGTTTAAGTTCTGCATTGTCCAGATGCAGCAGGTTCTTTTCCTAGGGGTAATTTGTGTAAATATTTCCTTATCAATTCGTTTAGCAAACATTCAGTGCCAGATTTGTGCTGAGTGTAAAGGGCACAAAACATAAGAACAGTTTCTGTTCTCAAATCACTTAAAATATGGAAAAAGAGAATGAAATGGTTTGAAAATTACTGTAAAACATTCTGCAGGTTAGTATAGGGGCATAAAAGAGAAATTAGACATCAATCAATAGTTTGGAAAACCCTCCATAGAAGAAAAATTAGCTATAATTTGTCTCTTGAAGAGCAGGTATAGAGAGAAGGAAATATGAGACAAAAGAAGCATTGTATCACAAAGAAGACAGCCTGTATTAGCTAGACATTTGAGAACTGAGTAGGTTTCACATGCTGAAAAATAGTAGAAAAGGAATGTATTGTAAAATATAAGATCACAAGAATAAAAAATCAAAGACATATGGTATCTATTGCTGTAACAGGTTTAGTTAAACAATATTCTATTTTGTTCGTGGGTAAATTGCTATGATTTGTAGGACTGATTATCAATAAATACTAAAATTAGTGATCCATATATATTTTGGTACAGAAATTCTGCTTTAAGTAATAAATATAAGAGAAAGACATAAAATAGTCATTGTAGCATTATTTGTACCTTAAAATGAAAAAAAATATAAAGGAGTATTTTGGAAATCCATAAATATTTTGCTATGAAATATAAATGCAATCCAACACTAAGGAGTAATTTTAAAAGTTAAGATATATTATCATATATTACATGTGCATGTCATAAAATGTTTCCAATTGTAGAATGATAAAACATGTGCATGAATATTTTTATAAACTGGGTCTCACCGTAGTGCATTTCTATCCAGTTAAATAATGAAGGATTCTAGGGACCTTTCCTCTGTTTGAGAAAAGCAGTGACACAAAAAACAAAGTGAGTCCACAATGGATCTGTCCACCTGGAGCAATAAGGATTGGCCTATTCAGAGTGCAAATTCTGCTAGATCATGCACTAAGAGTTAGGCTGCTGTCACAGAAAAGATATCACCAGATAAAGAGGTTACTTCTCTGCGCTCATGATGTGCACTTTTAATTTGAAGATGAGGCATTACCTTGGCTTGATTCCCACATAGATTTCATTCAGTTCATAGCCTGGAATTTACCACAAAGTCCCACCAACTTACTAGCAAAACAGAATGTTTCCTTATGGAAAACAGGAAGTGAAAACCTGTCTTGTGCTTAAAAGAGAGCAAATATAATATTTGTTATGTAGCATATTAAATATCACAAATTTACTATTGCCAGATTATTATACAGTGCCTTCCCTCTTGCCTGATTCTAAATAGAGTCCCCTTCTTCCCACTAACCAACAGAAAAGCAAACAAAACCAAAACAAAAAGCTATACCTCTTACAAGTTAAAAAGACTGGGTTTTTAATTTTTTTATCTGTTGAAGGATTTGAGACTTAGTTTTGAATTAAAGCATAAAACAGGCCAAATCAGCATTGACTGCTTTCTTTAAAAAAATTCTGCTATAATTGATCTCTTTATAATATGAATGCCTTAAATATGGGGGAGGGTGGAGGGCATATATAAGAATTTATGGAAAATAAATAACTAGCACTAATATTTCAAGGTATTTTCTCACTGCATTTACAAAGGCAGTGTTATTTTTTTAATGTTTTTATTTATTTCTGAGACAGAGACACAGAGAGAGAGAGAGAAAAAGAGAGAGAGAGTGTGAGAAGGGGAGGGTCAGAGAGAGAGGGATACACAGAACCCAAAACAGGAGAGGGTCAGAGAGAGAGGGAGACACAGAACCCAAAACAGACTCCAGGCTCTGAGCTGTCAGCACAGAGCCTGATGTGATGGGGCTTGAACCCACAAACTGTGAGATCATGAGCTGAGCTGAAGTCGGATGCCCAACCAACTGAGCCACACAGGCACCCCATAAAGGCAGTGTTCTGAAGGACAATATAACAAATTCATAGTGTTGAGCTCCTGGGGAGAATAGAAATGGCAGTGTGAGAAGAAAGAAGCTTTCAGAAATATTTTCCAGCATTATCATTGTTTACATACTTGACAACAATTTCCGATATATTTAAATTCAAAAGAAAGGAAAAAGGAAAGAGAAGGAAAAAAGAGAAGGAACAGGGAAAAGAAAGAATGAATAAGTAAAAAGTAGAAATATGACTAAATAAACTTACATGGGCTAAATAGCAAATAGTATGAAACTCAAAACTCAGATATTTGGATTTTATTCCATAGTCAGTGGAAAACTTTTTAGTTCTTCAGATGGCTGGTAATATGGTCAGATTTATTTGCTTTAAGAAAAATATAATAAATATATACATTAATTATGTATGATTTATATGTATATCTTACATAATAAAATTAGATAATACATAGTTTATATATTATCATGTATTTATAATATACTATGTAACCTGAAGTTTATGTTATATATTAATATAATAAATAACTTAATAATATAATAAATATATTATACATTATTCATTTTAACAACTACTACTATTAAATCATAGTTCTCATTCAGCTACTCTGTGAGCAAAGAAATATTTATGTCTTTATGAGTCTCTGCTTATATATGTCTAATTATTAGTCAATATGTTGAAATTAGGCAATAAGAAGATTCTCAAACCCTGTTATCTACCATTACCTAGCCCACTTTGTCCAGGTATTAAACTGTGTAAACAGTAACAATGGGATATTAATCATATTAAATAGTGTTTATTAGCATTAAATCTCTTAGGTGTTTTGCCAAGAAAGTTCTGTACCTAAAATGTAGATATTATTAGTAGCCCTATAATGGATGAGAAAAATAAAATTCAAAATAATTAAATAGCTTGCCAAAGGTCACTACCTCAAATTGAGGTAGTTCATAATCAAACCTAAGTCTGTCTGTCTTCAGAATACATGATCTTCCCACTATGCTTCTATTTCTCTCTTTTCGTTTGATAATAAACCCAAGTGTATTTTTTTCTCACATAAATCTATACAATGGGAAAAAGATAATCAGAAGAGATTGATCATAATGAATAAAATGTGCATAGAAAACACATGAGACCACTATAGTGTGTGCCTTTTCCTTATATTCAATTTGTTCCAGCAACTGTATAAGCCAATACACTCTACTTTATTTTCAGTTTGGATGTGGAGCAGTGAAATGTTATTTTCTGATGCCAATGTTTTTATTTTCTTTTGAAGAGATAATTTAATTTCCCCCTATAGAGACAACAGGTCTCATAAATTGCTGCAATTTACATTGCTCCTGTGTGTGGAAGGACATGCAAGCTAGAGAAAAACAGTCAGGAAAATAGAGACGAGTACTGTGCAGCTACAGAAGTTCCTTGTGTTCTTCCAAGCATCGAGTCACATTAAGAGTGGTTGTTCATTTGTTGTCCAGTGCAGAAAGCCACTTTGGAGCTGACATTTGTATCCATTAGAAATCATACAATTCTTGTTTTAATGTACATATCAGTACCCAGAAGGTTTTATGTATTCACTAGGATAAATATCCAATGCTCAATATTGAGTCGGGTTATTTAATTAACATTAAAACCCTAAAATGAACATAAAGTCTATATGTTATTTTTTTTAAAAAGTCTAACAAATTCCAGTTTTCTCTAGATATATAATATAAAATATCTAACATGTTTAGTGTTCACAAGTCAGTTACCATGGTAAATATTTTATCATACATTAATTTTTCACATTTCTGTGACATGAATACAATTTGGGGACCAATTTTATAAATGAAGAACCTGAAGCCCAAGAGGTAGTAACTTGCCAAAAGTCATACAATAAATGAGTTTTCAGACCAGCATTTGTGCTCACTTATTTGACTACAGAGACTGACTATATAAGATTGTGTTAGATGAGTTTCCAAATGTGAAGAGGCCAGATAAGAACAATGAAACAAGAAGGCAAAAATGTGGGGACTATGTAAATTAGCCTGTTATTAGAGCTGGAAGCCATTCCATCCTTTGTTTATTTGTCCGTTCAGTAATTATTTACTTTTTTCCTTACCTGAGCCACCTCTTACACAATGATGGCTGAGAGATAAGAATTCACAGCTCTAAATTAGGTGTTCCTTGATCTAGTTGTTACCTTTTTAATTAGGTGTCTAGATTCATGACAGTTTCATTAGCTACCAAAAGCCTTTTTTAAGTGAAAATCTAGCTCACCTGTTAGGCATAGATAGTGAAGTATAAATGAAAAGAACTGTGAATAAGCCAAGGAAGGTGTACAATCCTAACAAGCATTAAAGGGGGGAACAGATAGAAATACAAAAGATATAATATAGATGAGGACCAGAATTTGAACTCTTGAAAGAAGGCTACCTTGAAGAAGTAGGTCTTTTTTTAAAGGGATAAAATAGGTCAGGTTTTCTTAAATAATAGGTGCATTGTTTTAGAATAGAAACCCAGTGAATCCTAGCCGTCACTAAGAGCACTGTACAAATCTGGAGGCATATACCTAGAAATAAATGTATATGCTAGTGAAAAGTAGGAAGGTATTAGAGGTAAGATGTCTGGTATTGTAAAAACGTCCATGTTTCAAACAATGTTGAAATTACCGGCAGTGTAGGAAACCCAAGTTCATAGTCTTTGATTAAGGTTAACTGTAGGGTATCCTGCTCACAGGAGGAAAGAGAGTTATTGGTGCATGCATGACTCCCAGTCATTTCAGTATTTTTTTTTTTTTGCACCAGAAATGCAGAGGTCAAAGGAAAAATGTATATTGCAGTAGGTACAGCAATAGTCAAAGAAGAACAAAGGACTAAATAATTAATTGTTACAAATTTCCAGATTTGTAAGGGGGCATTTTTGTTTGAGATAGCTCAATCAGTGAAACAAGGAAATATTTAATTTGGATTCCCAATATTAGTCTATCTCACCCTCTGATTCTGTAAAGGTAGCAATGCCACAGTTAAACTTGAGGAAATAATAATTCTCCCAAATGCTGTGAGTCTTTCAGTTGTTCTCCCAGAATAGCCTGAATGAAATGATTGTATGCATGTTATTGCAAATGAAAATTTGAGGGGCACTTGGGTGGGTCAGTTGAGCGTCTGACTTCAGCTCAGTCATGATCTCAGAGTTCTTGAGTTTGAGCCCTGCGTTGGGCACTGCACTGGCAGCTCAGAGCCTGGAGTCTGCTTCAGATTCTGTGTCTCCCTCTCTCCTCCCTTCTTGCTCACCCTCTCTCATTCTGTCTCTCTCTCTTTCTCTCTCTCTCTCTCTCTCTCATTCTCTCCTTCTCAAAAATAAATAAGCATTAAATTTTTGTAAAAAGAAAATGAAATTTTGAAATGTTTTTCTTAACATTTTTCTTCATTTACTAACTTTGCACATGAAGTAATAGCAATGTAAATATATTTTTACTTCAGCTAAATTAAAAGAGATGGTAAACTATTCCTATTATATCTTGTTCAATCCTTATATTTCTGAAAAAGTCAGATACATAAAAGTCTTAGATTATTAAAATAATCTACATTTAGAAGTGCTAGAAGAACTATTTCTGTTTAATTGGCAAGTGGTGCAGGCTATTCTTGTTAAAGAGGAAAATCTAACTGTAATTAGGCAAAATAGTAATACCCACTGAGAACAAATAATTGTAGGTGTTTTTCCTATAGCATTGCTCTATGGTCTATAGCAATAACAGTAATAATATTATATAAAACTGGAACACTTCATACTAGTTTCCCAATAAAGCCTATGCATAGAAAAATATCACTTTGGGCATTTCCTAGTAATATTGTGTCTGCCCAGATCCACTAAATCAGACTAGAGAGAAGGAACCTAGGTAGAAATATGTGTTTTTAGAAGTACCTTATTTGATTTTTATGCAGTGAGCCTGGTATCTTTATTCAGATTAGCTCCTGAGAAATATGATTATTCAGAATTTTAATTTCCTTGTGGTTGGAAAGAGGAGTTTCCCTTTAAATAGTCTAATTAAATGTTCTTATAGGAAATCAATAATAGTTTGAATTCATAGTTGTTTAATATACAACATCTTATAACATTTACTGTGGGTTACTTGAGCGATGCTACAATGTTATGTCAGCAAATTATTATTTTTGTGTGTGTGTGAATTTGATTGGAAGATGTAGCTGGCATAAATAAATACAGACACTAAGGGATAAATTGTAGCCTAGTTTATCATATACCTTTGCTTTTATAATCTGTCTTAAACTTTTTCAGAAACATTTTTGTACACATGAAAAAGTAATTACTCTATAGGCTTATGTATGCAAATTCCAGGTCTGAGGAATATATATTTGAACTTGGCTAGCAAGCATAGGTAATTACAATGTTGGAATTCTTTAATACTTTCTTGATTTTCTCCCTGAGTGTACAGTCACCACATACACAGGGTAGGTTATTAATTGTAAATTTTTATTAATAGAAAGAACAAAACACAGGTAAGTATAGATCTCTAGTTCTCCAACCCTCTATGGGGTCAAGTTTCAAGACTCTTTATATTTCATAACACTAATTGGGGGATATTTATTAGAGTATAGTTTTTCTGTGCACTATCAAGCACAGCATAATAATAAAAAAAAACGGGAATAAAAATTAATGAAATCTGTACAAGTTCACTAGGGAGGGGGAAACTATAAAATATTGCTGAAAAAGAAATTTGTTATATTTATATAAATAGAAAGGTAACTATTCCATGCATATAGGTTGAAAAACAAATATAAATATGATGTTTCTCCCCAAATATCTCTACCTTTAATGAAGTATCAATCAAATCTCAGGTTTTTTAAAAAAGTTGACAAGTTAATTCTAAAATTTATATGAAAAGAGAAATAGCTAAAAATCTATAGGGCACGCTTAAAGAAAAAGAAAAGAATCTGGAGGATTTATACCACCAGATATCAAGATCTGTAACAAAGCTGAACAATTATCATTTCTGATATATGTATAATTAATGAAATATTTAACAATTTTTAAAAGTGCTATAAAGTATTCTTACCATAGAAATATATTATTCTTGGGGCACCCGGGTAGCTCCTTTGATTAAGCATCTGACTTCGACTCATGTCATGATCTCACAGTTCTTGAATTCAAGCCCAGCATCTGGCTCTGTGCTGACAGCTCAGAACCTAGAGCCTGCCTCAAATTCTGTGTCTCCCTCTCTCTCTGCGTCTCCCTCACTCATACTCTGTCTGTCTGTCTCTCAAAAATTAATAAACATTAATTTTTTAAAAGTTTAAAATAAAACATTTTTAAATGAAATATATTATTCTTTCCTGTAATTTTTACTGTTGTTATTATAAAGTCATTACCAGGATCTTGAGCATCATTATTGAAGAGAATTATTCTGCCTCATACTATTGTAGAGAGACAGAAAATAAAAATATATATCGTGTCAATGGTATTCTATATGTCCTATTAATAGGAATGGAATATTTTGGTTATTCAGTGTGATAATGGATTTTCACTTATTTGCTAATACTCCAAGTACTTCATACTTATAAGAAAGATAATTTATAAATTAGGAAACTTCTGGAAATATTAAAATTACTGTGTTCTGTCATAGAACAGTCATAGCTTATTTATCTGCAAAGAAATTAAATTAAGAAAAAATCTGTTGTATTCCATGTTCCAGATATAATGCCTAAAACTTATAAAACATTTTATAACCAACAGATATTTTCCCACAGTGAATTAGAATTATCACAAATTTAGTGGCATTAAAATATTTCAGTTTGTTATCTCATTGTGTCCGTAAATCTGAAGTCTGACATGGTATACTATATTATCTTCTCAGGGACTCATCAGACCAAAATCAAAGTTTCAGTGTGCTTGACTAGGATCTGGAGGCTTTGGGGAAGAATCTATTTTCAAGATTATTCAGATTTGTGGCAGAATCCAGTTCCTTGCAGATATAGGACCTATTTTCCCATTTCTTTGATGACTATCAGTCTAGTGTCTTCCTCAGCACCTTAAGGCCAACTGAATCCTTCTCAAGTAACCACTTCCATCTTCAAAGCAACAAGAGCACATTGAATTCTTCTGCTTCAAATATCTACTTCTGCTAGTGCCAGGAGGGAAGAAAAAAGAGTCTCTGATTAATCTCTCATGTGATTAAATCAGACCTATCAAATAATCTTAATTTGTAAGGTCAGCTTGTTATCTAATGAAACAGAATCATGAGAGTGATTTCTCATATTCATGGATTCCAGTGATCAGAGCACGTTATCTTAGAGGTTGGAGATGCGGGAAGTGAAAGCTCTGCATACCACACATAGATAACTTGTGAAATTACTATAATTACGACTTGGTTACAAATGAGATTTCTGAGGCTCAGAGATTGAAGTAATTTGTATAAATTCTAGTAATTTGCAAGGAAGTTAACTATCTCTAGAATTAAAGACCTTTCAATAAATGCATTTCCCAAATGAATTGTATCCTTTCAACAACTGAGCTAACTAGACATAAAAGTGGACATAAGCACCTCCAACAGTTTGATACAGTGCTTTTGTGTTTTGGTTTTGTTTCTGTTTTTGTTAAAACATAATATGGAAGAGTAGAAGAAAATAAAGTTGGTGTCACATTATCTGAGTGGTAGGTGCTCAATACTATTTTAATGATATGGATCATATGACATAGCAGTCCATGAATATGTAGCAGACACATGAAAGATTGAAGCACATGATGAAAAGTAAATTCAAGAGATTATTTCCAGTCATCACTGGAACAGTCTATTTCTCTAGACCCACACTATCCAATATAGTAGCTCCTCACTACATATGATTATCGAGTGCTTGAAGTAAGGCAAGTCCAAATTGGCTTGTGTCATGAAGTATAAATGCATATCCACTTAGGAAGGCCTAATATGAAAAATAAAAATATAATATATGCAATTAATAATTTTATATTCATTATCTTTGCAATATTATTTCGAATATTTTGAGTTAACTAAATGATAATAATAAAACTAAGTTTACCTCTCTTTAAAAATTATTTTTAATGTGTTTTCTTGGAAAGTTTTAATTATATATGTGTCTCACTTTATGTTTCTATTGAACAGGACTACTTTAAAACACTGTAGCAAGAAATATTTTTTTCTTTAGGATGCACTTTACCCATATCAATATTCTCATATCAGGAAATTGTTTATTTTCCTGTTATCTGCAGATCACCTAAGGAGTTATTTATGAATAGATAAGTATTTCTTCCTTCACATATGTTCAATCAGTGTACCGTTAAAAAATCAAAATAAACAAAACAAAGATTTAAGATTGGAAAAGCTTTATTTCACTATTAGAATAAAAAGAGAATATGAGGCAGTGTGCCTGGTACAAATCTGATTTTGCTCTTGTCCTTGTTTGTACTCCAGATTGTTCCTCTGCTTGTTGAACTCATTTCCTCTCTCCTTCCAGGTCGGACAAATTGACCTCAGTGTTCATCTTCTATTAATTCAATAGAAACTTTGTGCTTGAATCAGCTCTGCTTGACACAGGGAAAAATGAGAAACGGGGCCATTGATATGCAAAGAAGGGTGATGTGGTAGACTAAAGGGGGTAGGCTTTTGGCCAGCCGTTTCCAACACGGCTCATTTAAAATTCCCACTCGTTTAAAACAAAATATTAATGAGTCTGCTAAAGAGATCTTATGAATGCTGAAGAATTAAAAGGATGAAGTCTGAAGGGCATAAGAATAATTTTTCAATGAATTCTCTCTGACCACTCATGCTCAGGTGTGATATGTAACCTCTTACTTTTTTGAGTCCTTCTATTGTTGTAAATGGACTCACTACGACCTTTCCCATAAGGAAAAAAAGAAGTGATTTTGATAAAATATCTTGGAAAGTTGCCTTTGCTTTCAAAAAGTAATAAAAAGTGACTAAAAGACTAAGCAAGTTTAAGTAACATACAGAGATTTGAGGAAATGCTGCATTAGCAGACAAATTATTTGATTTCAAAGTAAATTCACTCTAAGAACTAACTGAATATAGGTAGCTAACTCTAAAAAGGCTAATGATTTTTTTTTTTACTTTTAGTATAAAAGGTTTACTGCCTTGAGGAGAAAACACTTGGTTACCTAATTTGTAAAATAGTTTAGTTTCTCAGTATTCATATGTACTAAAAACATAATTGAATACACTTTCATGGGTGGTTGCTATCTTTACCTCTCAAGTGCACATTATTCACATAAATAGTATTTGGGACATGTTTACATGTATAAAAAGGAATAAAAGTGTAAATTAATACTTGTATATCTTTTGGTAGCTGCAAAACAGCTCATTCTAAGTAGCATGCAGACCTATACCTACATTATCTATTCATGGTTTCCATGAAGATAAGATAATTTACAATATGGTGTCCATCCCTCAAAAAATATACACAGTAAGCCCTTCAGAAGATTTGTAATGCAACAGATTTATGAAGAAAGAAAAATGCATAATTTTAAACACTTGCATTAATAAGTAACATTTTAAAATGGATAATAAAACATTCAACTAATTTTTTTTTTGCAAACTAACATGGTAAATACTAACCAATGAAGATAATAAATATAAAAGCAGAGACTTATTTTAAAAAGAGAGAAGCAGTAAATTTGATAAAATCAAGATTTAGTTCTTCAGAGAATAACAAGCTTGATAACAGTGTTATTTAGTCAAATTATAGAAAAGAAAACACAAATACTAAAAGCATAATTTAGATGAGGAAATCTATTGGTATGAAATTTAAATTGTAGAATATGGGTTGACAATTTGTGTGTTAATGTGAACATTTCATTACTATGTTGGATTTTCTAGAAAAATGAAAATAATTCAAATTATATTAAACAAAAGTATAAAATTTAAATAAACAGTTTGTGAGAAAAGAAATTTGGTAAATGTTAGAAAAACACTTTAGAAAATAGCACACTTCAAAACCATGTGCTTTACATATAAGGATATATGATTATTGTGTAAGTTGCAATCTTTAATAACAAAGGAAGCATTAAGCTTTTTCAGTTATTTTAAAAAGAAAAAGTAAACTTGATGCAAAAACACTTAAAAATACACAAAATATAAATGAAAACAAACATAAATCACATTTATGCTTATAGTGGCCAAAATTTTATTGTCAACTATAATGCAGTATAATATTTAAAATATAACACACTACATTTTATTCTAATCTCCATTGTATCTGTGTTCAAATGTCTATGTACCAGTGAAGGAAATGCCAGTTGTATGTTGTGTGGAAATTATGGCTACATAGTGAAGTGTTCCTTCCTGCTGTCTGATAAGTACATGTAATGGCAGGTGCTCCAGTAGTCAGTTTGGAGCATGAGGTTCCCTTATATATGGAAATCACATGGCTTGAGACTAATAGGAAAAAGCTGGCCAATGCTCCCTTAATATAGCTGACACTTTAGCCTATTCTCTGTTCCTTTGTGCCCCTTCCATTGAAAAAATCAATTTCTGCTTAAGCCAGTTTTGCTCAATATTGATATTATTTTTACAAATAAATTATTCTGATATCTAAAATTTGTTTTGTTTTTAAGCATGACATGAAGCTATAATAGGAGTAATGTGTAGGGAAGAAATAATAAATTTAAAATAGGGCTCAATGCTAAAAATATAAAATGTGAAGAAAATGAGTGATTTAAAAAAATTTTTTTGATGTTTATATATTTTTGAGAGAGTGTGAGGAGGGGAGGAACAGAGAGAGGGAGACAAAGAATCCAAAGCAGACTCTAGGCTCCGAGCTGACAGCCTGTGCTGATACCTCAGAGTCTGATGCGGGACTTGAACTCATGAATTGTAATATCATGACCTGAGTCGAAGTTGGACACTTAACCAACTAAGCTACCCAAGTGCCCCGAGAATGAGTGATAAGACCAAACTATGTAGATATTGGATTTATTTTCTATATAATAAAAATTTACTAGAGATGAGCAAGAGATTCAGAACTACATTTTTAAATAAAAATATTAATGCATAACTTTTTTTTCAAGGAAGGACCTATTTATATTATTAACATTTTTTCCATCATGTCAAGTACACTCTTTAATCCCCATCCCTCATCTCAGCACAAATGTCCTCTCTGATAACCATTAGTTTGTTCTCTATAGTTAAGAGTCAGTTTCTTGGTTGGTCTCTCTTTTTTCCTTTGCTTGTTTTGTTTCTTAAATTTCACATGAGTAAAATCATATGGTACTTGTCTTTCTCTGACAATTTCTCTTAACACTGTACTGTCTAGACCCATCCATGTTGTTGAAAATGACAAGATTTCATTCTTTTTATGGTTGAATAATAGTCTAGTGTGTGTGTGTGTGTGTGTGTGTGTGTGTGCACCTGCATGTGCGCATTTAGATAGATGTGGAGAGAGAGAGAGAGACCACATCTTTATCCATTCATCTACCTATGGGCAGCTGAGCTGCTTCTATACTTTAGCTATTGTAAATAAAATAATGCTGCACTAGGCATAGGCACGGATATATCCCTCTGAACTTGTATTTTTGTATTTTGAAGTAAAAACCCAGTAGTGTGATTACTGGATATGTAGGGTAGTTCTGTTTTTCATTTTTTGAGTTTTCCACAGTGGCTGCACCAGTTAATATTCCCACCAGCAGTGCAAGAGGATTCCTTTTCTCTACATCCTCACCAACACATAGTTTCTTCTGTTGCTAATTTTAGCTACTCTGATAGATGTAAGGTGATATCTCATTGTAGTTTGGATTTGCATTTTCCTGATAATGAGTGACATTAGACATCTTTTTGTCTGTCTGTTAGCCACCTGTATATTTTCTTTGGTAAAATATCTGTTCATGTCTTCTGCCCATAATTATTTGGATTATTTGTTTTTGGGTATTGAGTTGTATTAGTTCTTCATATATTTTGGATACTAACTCTTTATCAGATATGCCATTTCTAAATGTATTCTCCCATTCAGTAGGTTGCCATAATTTTGTTGTACAGTAACCTTTTATTTTTATGTAGTCTCTATAGTTTATTTTTGCTTTTATTTCCCTTGCATCAAAGGACATCTCTAGAAAAGTATTGCTATGGCCAACGTTAGAGAGTTTACTATCTGGGGTCTCTTCAAGGACTGTTATGTTTTCAAATCTTCCATTAGGCCTTTAATCCATTTTTGTATTATTTTTGGTTTGTTTTTGTCTATGGTGAAAGAAGGTGGTCCAGTTCTATTCTCTGTCATGTGATTGTCCAGTTTTCCCAAAACCATTTGTTGAAGAGATTGTCTTTTTCCATTAGATATTCATTTCTCTGTAGAAGATTAATTGGCCATGTAATCGGGCGTTTATTTCTGGTCATTCTATTTTATTCTTTTCATCTCGGTGTCTGTTTTTATGCCAGTACCATCATGTTTTAATTACTACAACTTTGTAATATAACTTGAAATCTGGAATTGGGGAACCTCCAATTTTGTTTTTCTTTTTCAAGATGCCTTTGGCTATTTGAGGTCTTTTGGGGTTCTATAAAATTTTAGGATTATTTTTTCTTGTTCTGTGAAAAATGTTGTTTGTATTTTGATAGGGAATGTATTGAATCAGTAAATTACTTTGGGTAATATAGATATTTTAGCAATTTTATTCTTCCAGCTCATAAGCATGGAATATCTTTTTTTTTTTTTTGCATCATCTTGAATTTCTTTCATCATTGTTTCTATAGTTTTCAGAATATGAGTATTTCACCTCTTTTGTTAAATTTATTCTTAGATATTTTATCAGTTTTGGGAGAATTGTAATTGGGACCATTTTTTTAATTTCTTAATGTAAAGTAATGCATCAGATTTCTGTATACTGGTTTTGTGTCCAGGGTTTTACTGATTTAATTCATCATTTTTAGCAGTATTTTGGTGGAGTCTTTAGGGTTTTCTATATATAATATCATGGCTTCTGCAAAGAGGTAGAGTTTTACATCTTCCTTACCAATTAGGATGTCTTCTATTCTTTTTTCTTGTCTGATTGGGTGGCTAAGCCTTCCAGTACTATGTTGAATAAAAATGGTAGTGTGGACATCCTTGTCTTGTTCCTGACCTAGAAGAAAAGCTCAGGTTTTCATCATTGAGTATGACATTGGCTTTGAATTTTTGAGATAATGGCCTTTATTATGTTGAAGTAAGTCTCCTCTAGACTTGCTGTCACACGGTTTTTATCAAGAATGGATGCTGTACTTTCTCAAATGCTTTTGCTGCATCCATTGAAATATCATATGGTTTTTATTCTTTCTCTTATTTTTAAAAAATCTTTAATGTTTATTTATTTTGACAGAGAGAGAGAGAGAGAGAGAGAGAAAGCATGAGTGGAAGAGGGCCAGAAAGAGGATCTGAAGCAGGCTTCATGCAGTGAGCACAGAGCCTGATGCAGGGCTTGAACTGATGAAGCATGAGATCATGACTTGAGCAGAATCAAGAGTTGGCCGCCTAACCAACCAAGCCACCAGACACCTCCATTCTTTCTCTTATTGATGTGACTTATCATGTTGATAGATTTGTGAATAATGAACTACCCTTGCATCCCAGGAATAAATCCCACTTGATCATAGTGAATGATTTTTTAAACATATTTTTGGATTTGATTTCCTAGTATTTGGTTGAGGATTTTTTCATCTATATTCATTAGAGATATTGGCCTGTGGTTCTCTTTTTCTGTGGTTATTTATCTGGTTTTATGACCAGGGTGATATTGGCTTCACATAATAAATTTGGAAGATTTACTTTTTGTATTTTTTGGAATAGTTTGACAAGAATCAGTATTAACTCTTCTTTAAATGTTTTGTAGAATTCACCTGTAAAGCCATCTGGTTGTGGACTTAAAAATAATTATTAATGATTCAATTTCTTTGTCAGTAATTTTCTATTTTTTACTATTATAGTTTTGGTAGTTAACATTTCTAGGAATTTATCCATTTTTTCCTAAATAGTCCAGTTTTTGCCATACAATTTTTCATAATATTCCTTTATAATCATTTGTATTTCTGTTATATTGGTTGCTATTTCTACTCCTTCATTTGTGATTTTGTTCATTTGGGTCCTTTCTGGTTTTGTTTTGTTTTGTTATGGGTTTTGCTAGAGGTTTATTAATTTTATTGGTCTTTTCTAAGAACCAGTTTCTGGTTTCATTGATCTGTTCTATGGTTCTTTTAGTTTCTATATGATTTATTTCTGCCCTAATCTTAATTATTTCCTTCTAGTTTCTGCATTTCAGCTTTTTCTCTTTTTCTACCTCTGTTAGGTATAAAGTTAGGTTTTTCATTTGAGATTTTTCTTGTTTCCTGAGGCATATCTGTATGCTATATACTTCCCTTTTAAAATCACTTTTGCTTTGTCCCAAAGATTTGGGACTGTTGTGTTTACATTTTCATTTGCTTCATGTAATTTTTTATTTCCTCTTTGGCTTCTGGGGGGACCCATTAATTGTTTAGAAACAATTTTAACCCCCATGTATTTATGCTCTTTATAGAGTTTTATTCATGGTTAATTTCTAGTTTCATAGCACTGAGGTCAGAAAAGATGCACGGCATGACTTTGATTTTTTTTTTTAATGTGCTGAGTTTTGTGTGTGTGTGTGTGTGTGTGTGTGTGTGTGCGGCCTAATATTTGATCAATTCTGGAGAATGGAGCACTTGAAAAGAATATGCATTCTTCTATTTTAGGATAGAATGTTCTGAAGATATCTATTGATTCCATCAGGTCCAGTGTTCTTTCAAAGTCATTGTTTCTTTGTTTATTCTCTTTTGATGTAAGTTCACTGATGTAAGTAGGGTGTTAAAGTCCATTACTATTATTGTTTTATTATCGATTAGCTCCTTCATGTATGTTATTAACTGTTTTATCTATGTGTCTATTTCCATCCTGGGTGCATAAACATTTACAATAGTTACATCTTCTCTTGGATTGTCCCTTTATTATTATATTTTGTCCTTCTTTGTCTCTTGTCATAGTCTTTGTTTTAAGGTCTATTTTGTCCTATATAAGTATTGCTACCCTAGCTTTTTTTTTTTGACATCTATTTGCATGATAAATATTTCTCCATCCCCTCACTTTCAATCTGTAGGTGTTTGTACGTCTGAAATGAGTCTCCGCAGGCAATGTACTATCTTGCTTCTCTGTGTCTCTTTAGTTGTTGTTATTATTTTGTTGTTGTTTGATTCACCCCATGATTTAATTTGTGATTGTTCAGATTAGGATACTTTAGGTATATGAATTGAAGTATAAATACTCATGGTGTGTTTCATTTTTAAGTATCAAACATAGATATAGGGATATAGTAATCTTTAAACATATGTAAAATAAATAATAAAATTGTGAGATAAATAAAATGTTTCATCTATTTGAAAGGAATAATTAGAGCAATTTTACATTGAAAAAAGTTAACAGAAGGTCAAGAGGGAGATGCAATAATTTTCTCCAAATAATAATCCTTGTCAAACAGATAAAGTGATCTCCAGTATTCACAAAATGTCAAATGTTTATGCTTAATATTAATGTGGGGCTCAGCACAAGAAAGGAATAAATTTGGGGCTCAACACAAGAAAGGAATTTTCTGATAGTTTAGTCTGGAGAACTAACTGCACTTCTTCACAAAGTTAGAGTTCAGTCAAGTCAATTTTATTAGGACAGACAGTTTGTGAAGATAGTTTGGAAGGCACTCAAACAACCAAAAGAGTGATCCTGGAACATATTCTATGCACCTAAACCTTTAAGAGTAAATAAAAAACTTACTTGCTTATAATAGAATTATATGTAGATATAGCTATAGGTCTAGATATAGCTATAGTAATAGATACTTTTTCATGTCTATTTATTTTTGAGAGACAGAGGAGACCATGAGTAGGGGAAGGGCAGAGAGAGAGAAGGACAAGGAATCTGAAGCAGGCTCCAGGCTCTGAGCTATCAGCACAGAGCCCAATGTGGGACTCATATCTGCAAACTGTGAGATCATGACCTGAGCCCAAGTTGAGCATTTAACCACTGAGCCACTCAGGAGCCTCAATAATAGAATTATGTTTTTAAATATAATTATTACATAATCATATGTATTATGTACTATACATGTAAATTATATTTTTAATTATAAATATTATAGGTAACATCATAATTTATACACTCACTTGTCAGAAAGACTATGAAATGAGAATTGTGTTTACTTAAAGTCACAAAATCCATCAACTCCATTATAATAAATATATATATATAGAAAAATATGATGTATTGTCAGAGAAAAATCCATGTGTGTGTGTTTGTGTGTGTGTGTGTGTGTTTGTGTATTTAGACAAAGTTGCTGATTGATGATTTTAGTAACAGGTAGAAACTTTCCCTCTGTAGCTTGCATATTAGTGAAACATTTCTAATGCCGATTTCTTTGAAATTTTTGTTAAGAAATTAAAAGTATGTTTTAATTTTGTAAGTAAACACAAAACTGACTTAACTGAACTTCATCTGAATAGCTTTTAGAGATTAAATTTGAAAAAAAAATAATTCATTCCCGCAAAGCAATATCAGAATTGCTACCCAATACCCAGATAAGAAACTCAAAACTAGAATATAATATTTATGTGCAGTTCTCTTTCTCTTAGTCTTACAGATTCTCATTTCTTTTATTTTTTTTTTTAATTTAAATTCAAGTTAGTTAAAATACAGTGTAGTGTTGGTATCAGGACTATAACCCGGTGATTCATCACTTCCCTGTGACACCCAGTGTTCATCCCAACAAGTGCCCTCCTTAATGCCCACTACCCATATAACCCATTCCCCCCAAACACCTTCCACCAGCAACCCTCAGTTTGTTCTCTGTATTTACTAGTCTCTTATGGTTTGTGTCCCTCTGTGTTTTTATCTTATTTTTCCTTCCTTTCCCCTGTGTTCAAGTGTTGTATTTCTTAAGTTCCACATTTGAGTGAAATCATATGGTATTTGACTTTCTCTGACTGACTTATTTTGTTTAGCATAATACCCTCTATTCCAGAGTTCCAGGTCAGCACAATATTCTTCTACCCCTTTAGTGAGATTTGTATTTACATATTTGTCATACAGCTCTGCATTCTTTCCTAGGATCTCTCTTACTCCTAAAGATTTCAAAAAATGTTAAATATTTAAATGTTCAAAATGTTCTGTTCCCATATAAAACACTGGTTTGACTGTGTCTTCAGTGAATACCTACACAGAGGCATAACATTTGCGAATCTACCTGTGATGATCAATTTTATGTGTCAGCATGGAGTATATGGCTGCTTCAGTTGGAGGATTGTGAGACTTGATCTCAGGGTTGTGGGGTCTGAGCTTGGCTATATAGTTCCCAGTTATTCAGTCAAAAACTATAATTGTGATTAAATTTAATAATCATTTGATTTTAAGAAAGGGCTTGATTCCTGATTCAATCAATTAAAAACCCTTAAGAGCAGACTACAAACTTCCCAGGACAAGAAGAAATACCCACTGTGGACAGTAATTCCAGTTTATATCTGAGACCTCTAGCCTTCCTTTCCTGATGGCCGGCCCTATAGATTTTATACTTATGTAGCCACTTCCAACACTGTATGGCCTAATTCCTTGAAATTAACCTTCTACTAGTCTTATGTCTCTGGCCATATAGGCTAAAAAAGATTTTGGTAACAGAAGAGCATCCAAAACCAAAAATCTTTAGAGTGAATTCTGTCAGTTGGCTCTTGGTTTTCTGGAATTGTGTCGCTAATGTAATTAGATTTAAAGTGACTAAATACTGTATTTACAATAGTAAAGTATGCATTAGTAGTTTACGGCATGTTGTGGCAATAGAGACATGCAAAATATTGCCATTGGATATTACAAACCAAATATTTATGCAAAGTGAAACTCGTGATGAGAATGTCACACACCTAAATTCTGCCAAATTTCCTTTGCCAGTAGATGCGGTCTTTCTTTCTCTGCTTACAGATGTTACCTTTCCCTTGTGTGAAGAATTTATAATCACCTCCCTGGAGATAGTTACATTGCTAGCCACGGTGATTCTCCTCAAAACCTACCACCCTCAAAACCTTTCATTCTCCTTTATTCTAGATTTATAAATAGATTCAAGTCCCACCAGACCCCAAACGGTGACGTGCAAAGTGTGGACCACAACGGTGTGCCATACACCAAAGGAACAGCACAATATTTCTTATTATATGACAGAAATATGGGGATATGTGTGGGAATGTATCTTCAAGGTGTGGGATCATGTTTCTCTTTTGTCTTTCCAATTGGAGAAAGACCATATGTTGACTGCACAATGAGTGTTTCCATGAATTTAAAATTTTTGAGAGAATATAAGTATTAGGGAGGCAATAATAATTATTATCAACAGAACAATGCCATGATGTGGAATGATCTGGAAAGCGCTCGAGCCAGAGTCCCCATGACCCAAAGCAACTAGAATCAAGTCAGGAAAGGATACTGAAGATAAGCATACTTCTTTAAGCCAGTTGGCCTGCTTATGTATTTCATATGACCATGTGTCCACATTTCCCAAACTGTTTATCCCAACAGGCTTTTTCCAGAGAAGTTGAAGCACTGAAATTCAGGGAGAAGTTTATGAGTTTTAATTCTAAAGTTTTAGTTTATGAGTTTTTGTTCTAAAAGAATTACAGGATCACCAGCATCATCGCAAATCCAAGAGTCTAATAGCTTTACATACATGGACTTATTCCATCTTCCATTTTTCAAGTCTAAGCACTAGCATCACTGTCATATTATATCATGTACAATCATAATAAGTATATATAAATAAAGGTTGTGCCAATATGGATTAAGGTCAAGGCCAAATGTGATTACTATGTGTATTTTTAGGTCTGAATTCAGATAAAAGTTGCATCTTTTCAGAAATAAGTAATAATTAAAAGAACACAGAGCCGCTCTTTTTTCAATTTCCTAAACTCTGTTGGAAAGAGGATAAGAAGATGAGATTAGTTAATTTGAGGCCTACTGAGTGGCAAAGGATTGTGGCACAAATCTTAGAGTATTCTGTATATCTCTTTAATTTCGACATTATAATTCTGAAATTTTCTTAAGAGATTTTATTTTTGTTATTTTGCATTCTATTTACTTGCTCCAAATTTGTTTTAGGCAATATTTTTCATTTTGCTTGCTAAGGAATATAGTAAAATCAACAGAGAATAATTTCTTAGTGAAGTCTTAGAAAGTACTGTACTCTGTTTTCTACTTTCATTGTTTTAAATTTTGTTATAAACGTAAGTGTGCATTTTCTTATCTACAGACAAAAGTTAATTGTTGTTAATCTACACTGTTATCAATTTCATAGAGGAACACAAAATAGTCAAACCTCTTCTAGTGTTATATGAATATATATTTTATAGTTTGGAATCAAAGTTAAGAATGAGTGTGAGCCAATTCATGAATACTTGTGTCTATGCATTTATTCACCCAACATCTTTATTGAAGCCTTTGTATTTATCAGGGGAATCGTAGTGTAGGCAGTTCTCAACTACAATATTGATTTTATTTCAGAAGATTTCTTTCAAATGTGGACTAATCAAAAACATCTGTTTGAAATTCAGAACACCCTCTTCGTTAATACAGATAATGGACTTTGCAAAGCTAATTCATTAAAACAATCAGCTAACTTATTATAAAGGTGTAGTTTAAAACAAAATCAGGTTCGGCACATAGCATGCTTAGTGTTCAAAGTTGGAATTCCCTGATCTCTGAAGTGCATACCCTGTATTCTCACCAAATTAGCATTCACTGTTTTTGAGCCATTTATCTTATTCTCTGACCTACCAGGATGAGAAGAAAAGGCACTCTTTCAAGATACACACACACACACACACACACACACACACACACACACACACAGGGAAAGAGGAGGCTGCAGATGAACACTGCCTGGATAGCATTTAGGCTTAGGACTAATAAAAGCAGAGTGTTTTTAAAAGTAGTGCTAAAGTTTTATCTTTATACATGGCTTCTCCTCTCATCCTTCCCCTTGTAAAAGAATTTCCTTCTTTTACAAGAAGAATTAATAATTTCTATTTGTCTGTCAAACTTTAGTTTTATGTTCCTCTTAGAATATTCTCTTGCCCTATGTAATCAAAAACAGGCAATTATCCCACTCCCATGATTTACCCACCAAAAGAACATTTGCCAAATGGAAGGCTGCAGCAGAGCAGCATCTTAGATCGCCCAGTGCCCTGGCATTAACTCCGCTAGCTCAGCCCAGCTTTGCGTTCTTACCGCCAGGGCGCTTCTCGTCTGCTCTGCTTTTACCCACCTACCACCACCACCTACAGTGCATGGACTGTAGATTCTCTATACTCCTCCTCTTGTGTGGCTATTCTCTTGCTACAACTAAATTAAATACAGTAAGGTCAGAACATTGGGTTCTGACTTTTTCAAATCTAACTAAAATATATTGTTTGGGTCCTAGAAGCATGCTTTTAAGTCTGGTCAAATTAAATTTGCATGGTGTTTTAAGATGTGTCTTAGGTTGCAGATATACCTTAAATTATACCTTTAGATTTTAGAAATGTTCTAAAAATTTATTACTTTTAATTTTTTAATGTTTTATTTATTTCTGAGAAAGAGAGAGAGAGACACACACACACACAGAGACTGAGCAGGGGAGGGTCAGAGAGAGAGGGAGTCACAGAATCTAAAACAGGCTCCAGGCTCTGAGCTAGCTGTCAGCACAGAGACCGACACTGGGCTCCAACCCAGGAACCGTGACAACATGACCGGAGCGGAAGTCGTATGCTTAACTGACTGAGCCACCTAGGCGCCCCAAAATATTCTAAAAATTTAACAGAGTCCTCATATACCTCACATCCAGTTTCCTCTATTTTATGTATATCTTACAATAGTATGGGACATTTGCTGTAATAAACTATATTGATACATTATATTTATAAATATTATACTTTATTCAAATTTCTTTTATTTTTATTGATTATTCTTTCCTTATTCTTGGATCTCAGCCAAGACACCACATTACATTTAATTATAGTATCTTTTAGAGTCCTCTTGGCTATCACAGTTTTTCAGACTTACCTTCTTTTTGATAACATGGACAGTTTTGAGAAGTTTTCTCCAGTATTTTTAGGGTGCCCTCTAGAATAATTTTGTTTTGTTTTCCTTATTACTACACTGGAATCATATACTTTGAGAAGTTAGCAGAGATAGTGTACTATTTTCATCATATAATATCAAGTGTACATAATAACGACATGACATATTACTGTTGATATTGACCTGTATCAGCTAGCTGAGGTAGTTTGTCAGGTTTCTCCACTGTGTGACTTCTTTTTTTCCCTGCTTTCTATATTGTACTCTTTGGAAGGAGGTCCTGTGCAAAGCCCACTCTTACAGAGTAGGAAGTTATGCTCCATTTCCTTGAGGGAGGATGTAGTGTCTTTATATTTTGTTTAGGATTATTCTAAACAGTAAAATGATCTCTCCCTGTATTAGCAGAGGGAGAGACAGACAGAGACAGAGAGAAGATGACTGAGATTTCTTAAATATAAATTTCCCCACTTGGGTATAAATTCAAGGGCAAGAATTTTATTCATTATATGCCATAGTCTGTTCAGGTTGCCATTTCAAAATATCATAGACTAAGTCGCTTGAACAACAGAAATTTATTTCTCACAGCTATGGGGGCTGAGAAGTCCAATATCAAGATGCTGACTGATTCTATTCCTGGCGAAGGCTCTCTTCCTGAATTGCAGATGGCCATCTTCTTGCTTCTGTACTCACCAGGCATTTCCTTGGTGTGTGCACAGAGAGTAAGAAAGATCTTTCTTTCTTCCTCTTATTAGAAAACCATCAATATTATTGAATTAGGAGACCACTCATTATTTCATTTAGGATAATGAAATATTTAGATAATTAGAATTATCTCCTAAAAGATCTGTCTTCAACTACAATCACATTGGAGGTTAAGGGTTTAATATATTAATCAGAGGTGGGGGGGGGCAATTCAATCCACAACATCACTCATTTATTTATGCAATAATACATTATGTCTATGTGGACATGTAGATTGTTTTTTTATACTTCATCTTATAATCCAATAATATTTTATCCCTTAGTTGTTCAGATTTGAACATTGGGGGCTCTTTGCTTGACTCATGTGTAACTAATATTACCTAATATTAATATTAATTTTAATTACTCCTGACTGAAAATTGGCAAAAAAATGTTTACCTGTATAAAAGTAATACAATATCTCATTTAATATGGTAGATTTTCTAAGTAATGTTATTTCTGTCTATATTTTGTCCCAAGCTTTCCTAGCTCTATTTCAGTCATTACAGTATGGTTTCACTGTTTATATGTGGTTATTTATTATTGTGATGTTGTTTTGTTGATGTCCTTTTTTTTTTTTCTTTTTTTTCTTCTCTATCTCCTCCTCTTTCTTACTCTTTTTCATTTTCTTCACTCATTTTTCTAGGCCATCTCTTTTCCTGTTACCAGATAGATGAGATTTCTGGTTTTTTTATTCTTTTATTTTTTTGAGAGAGAGGAAGGCGAAAGGACAGAGAAAGAGGGATACAAAGTATCTAAAGTGAGCTCTGTGCTGACAGCAGAGAACCTGGTGCTGGGCTCAAATTCACAAACTGTGAGATAATAACCTGAGCTGAAGTTGGACACTTAACTGACTGAGCCACCAACGTGCCCCAGGTTCCTTTTAATTCTATCTTCCTGTTCAATAAAAGCATAACTGGATTTTGATAGTTACTTAATATGCTATATGTGTATATATAGGATTTATCTAATTTCATGACTACTTAGTTAATAAAAACTTTACAAATTGTCTCTTAAATTATCATCCCTTTTCTTAGGCAATGAGGTTTTGAAGTTCTGTGTTTTTTGACATGTCTTACCATTATATCAAAATGCTAAAAGACACATGTTATAAAAAGTGATATTTAACATTATGTTTTCTATCAAAGCCTTATTCAACATATGTGGGTGAACATAGAACATTTGACTTATGTAGGAACTTAAAGAAAGATAAGGAGTTTGTATCTTTTAGAACAATTTAATATGTTGGTCGTATATGCTTTGTATATACATGAATCTTGAATTCTTGGAGCTTGTACTGAAATTTTATTTTGCCTTAAAATACTTTTTTGTGTTTGAAGTTTATACTTTGTGCAATTTTGCCAGGAGATAGTTGTAAGAAGAAAAAATATGAAAAACTGGCATTTTTGGTACAGAAAAGTGAAAAAAATTATGATTTTCTCCATTATGTAATACTACGAAAAAAATTAAATCACACAAGTAGCAAATATTGTTTATCTCTTACATGCAATTATTTCAATATTTAAAAATGTATACATAATTTTTTACCTTAGAAAATTACTTTTGTGTCTTGGTTAGGGATGAAATACATTGTAATTTCCATCAAAATCATTAATGGAATCAAAGGAGTTTTGATAGCCAATGACAACAATGACTTTTTAATCTGAGCTTTCCTCATATCTTTTAAAAGGAATGCACTTTAATAGAAAATAAAGATGCATGTGCACATACAAACTCTCTCTCACACACACACACCCCTCCACACACAGGGCTGGCCACAGTAAAGCCAGATGATAGAGATGAATGAACATTTCAAAATACTTGTATTTAAATATATCAGAAATCATAGCACAACAGAGGTACTTCTCATTGCCACTTTTAAGAAGAGTATGAGAAATCAGGAAAAAAGCAGGTCGAAATGAGAAAATGGGAATTAGCAAGGATCTAAAATCACTTGCTGAAAGAAAATTTCAATACTAAATTTGGAAATATTCAAAAAGGATTTTGGCATATGTGTGGAGTGAGTATAGGAAAGGAAGTTTAAAATGTGTGTAATTTGATGTCAGCTCTTCAAAGCTTTTGCTTTGGGGAAAAAGAATGTGAAAAGGAAGGCACTGGTACTCTTTAGATAAAGGGTGATAAAACAAATAAACGCAGGAGGGGTAAATTTATGTTGTGTAAAACCAAAGAGAATAACAACACTAAAAGAAACTGAAGCCCCTAATCCTTCCCCAAAATTTGCCTGAAAAATAAAGGCATCCATTAAAGAATATTCATTTACTAAACTGAAAGTAAAGTTACTTTCGAACTAGTAATCTGCTCTAAATGTGTAGCATATATACACATGAAACAGAAAAAAAAAAAAAACCAAAACAGCCGGGGCGCCTGGGTGGCTTAGTCAGTTAAGCGTCCGACTTTCACTTAGGTCATGATCTCGAGCTTCGTGGGTTCGAGACCCGCGTCGGGCTCTGTTCTGACTGCCAGCTCAGAGCCTGGAGACTGTTTCAGAGTCTGTGACTCCCTCTCTCTCTGACCCTCCCCTGCTCACACTGTCTCTCTCTCTCTCTCTCTCTCTCTCTCTCTCTCTCTCCTAGAAAAAAAAAAAAAACATTAAAAAAAGGGAAAATAAACAGCCTAAATATTTAGAAAAAATTCTATTAAAAGATAAACATAAAATGAGAATGAAAACATGAATTGATAAATTGAGTCTTATGAGCAAATAAAAAGAACACAAAGAAGACAACTAATAAAAACATGCCTTATTGAATTAAATATTTCCTGCAAAACATTTGGAGATATGTAGCCATAAATTCAAACACTGAAAACAGAAATGTTAAAATAAAATAGAATAAAAAGATTATTAAACTTTGAAAGGAAATGAAAGAAGTTTTCATAGAAATGAACACTTAATTACAATTATCCTAAAGGAAGTTAAAATTTAATAGAAATTTAACAATGGCTATTGAAGGAGGTGGTAAAAGCAACAACAGAATGAAAAGCAGACTATAAAAGAAGAAGCAAAAACTTTCAGAGAAAGTGAATGAAGTGGCAACAAGGCAAAGAGGATCTAGTATATATAATTGGAGACCTTAAAAAGAAAACAAACAAACTGAACTAAACTAATATTTAAAATTAAAATTTACACAATCCAAATACCAAAATAACCTGAATCTTAATATTGATCGATTTTTATGATATAAAGTAAAACTGGTTTAGAAAGTTACTTTGAGACATCTATCTGTGTAAATAATAACATTTATAAATAAAGACAAAATCCATAGGACTTTCATGTAAATAAAATCCAAGTTATTTGCAAATACTTGGGAATTAGATTTGCATCAACCATTTCAAGAGCCATGGACTTAGGAAGGCTAAAATGCAGAAAAAGCAGGGGCGCCTGGGTAATTCAGTCTGTTAAGTGTCCTACTTCAGCTCAGGTTATGATCTTGCAGTTTCCTGCTTCAGGTTCTGTGTCTTCCTCTCTCTCTATCCCTCCCCCTCTTGTACTCTCTCTCTGTCAAAAATAGATACACATCATAAAAATAAATGAATAAATAATAAAAATTAAAAAAATAAAATGGAGAAGCAGTTTCAAGAAAATCAAGGAATGAAACTATGAACAAAGTACTTTATGCTTCTGTAAGCTGTTATTCCAGGCTCAAGGCATAGGGGAAAAAAAAGTTTACATGCAAGAAAGGACCTAATACTATACTTCTTGGGATTATAGAATTGGATGGGTTTTATTAAAGGATGAAAAATTTTAGGGAAATTAAAAAATGAATAGTATTTAAAATACTTATGTGTACATCTAAGTTCTAATGAAGATGAGAATGAGGATAAAATGATAGCTATTTACAAGTATTTACTGACAAAGTAGAAGTAATATAACTAAAATATGAGAAGAGAAGAGATAAAAGAGGAAAGAACACTTGGTGTACTGAATGTGATACAGACAACGGTATAAGGCAAAGTATATCAATATAAATGGAGGAAGTTTAATAAAAGTATTAATAAAAACAGATGATGCCAGACATTAAAATGATATACATTTAAAGTCAACTTGTATACTGAAATTAACATTCATAATTTTTTTAAAAAGGGAAAAATTATATCCTGTTGAGAGGAAAACATAGTAAATATAGTACTTGAAGCATAGTAGTGTATCAAGGAGTTAGTTGACAGATGTGAGATACATCAGACTGTGAATAAAGGTCAAACCACCTATTGAAAAATTCAGTATGTCTTACAGAGAGGGAACGAACTAAATGCTGTTTCCAGTGCCTCATTTATAACAAGGTGTTTTTAAAATGAATAAATTACTTTTTATTTATATTTTAGCTATTTAATATACAGTGAAATATTGGTTTCAGAAGTGGCATTCAGTGATTCATCACTTACATACAAGACATCATGCTCATCACAAGTGCCCTTCTTAATACCCATCACCAGAGTAGCCCATCTCCCTCCCATCTCCCTCCATCAACTTATAGTTTGTTCTCTATTATTCAGAGTCTCCTGTGGTTTGTTTCGTTTCCTTCTCTTTTTTCCTCGCTTCTCATAGGTACATCTGTTTTGTTTCTTAAATACATAAAGACAAGATAAGTAAAAACAAGAAGAAAAAAGGCATTGCTATTTGAATGTCAGGCAAAATGGAATACAGTAAGATTAAATGTACAAAGATGTATATTTTTTAATGTTAAAAGCAAAGCCACAATCCACAACGTAGGCACCACACACATGATTACATATGCACCAAGCAATACTGCAATGGACTTAAGAAAGTAGAAAAAGGGGACAATGTGTAGACAAAGACAGAAACACAAATATATCACAAGGGTTTAACACAGTGTTCTCAGGAAAGGGCTAATATGGTAGACAAATAAATAATAAGAGAGAAGAAACTTAAAATGCAATCAATAATTAGAACTATGGAACCTAAAACTTTGCCACCTGATAAAAGAGAATATACTTTTTTCAAAAGTTAAAACAGTATATTAAAAAAATTATCAATTTAAATTACAAAAATCAACTGTTTAGTTTCTCAAAGTAGAAACTCTGCCAACAACACTCTGCTAACCATAGCATCTAAAAAGTAATACAACAATTATTTTTATAAAGCTCCATTTCACTGATCTTTTAAAAAATTAAACAACTCGAGGGTGAAAGAAGTGAAGATTTATGTAATTTTTAAAAAATGAAGACTACATTAAACTTTATTACTCATAAGTTGTATTTATTGTGATAATTATGGGAAAATTTATAGCCTAAAACACTTGTATCGGGGTCCGTGGGTGGCTCGGTCAGTTAAGCTTTTGACTTCAGCTCAGTTCATGATCTCCTGGTTTGTGGGTTAGAGCCCCACATCAGGCTCTGTGCTGACAGCTCGGAGCCTGGAGCCTGCTTCAGATTCTGTGTCTCCTGCTCTCTCTACCTCTCCCCCACTCATGCTCTGTCTCCCTCTTTCTTTTGAAAAAAAAAAACATTAAAAATTAAAAAGTAGAACACTTATATCAATGAAATTATAAGAAATAAGTAAAATAATTAATTCAATTGATTGATACAATTTTCAATGACCTAAAAATGAAACCAAAACAAGAAATATACATGAGAATCAACATTTTATAGACATAAGTGCCAAACCTTTAATAAGCAAAGAGCCCCTTAGTTGTTTTAGAGCACAAAAATTGAGGGAACTTTTAAACTCTTCCTATAAAAATAAGTGTGACAGTGACAACATTACTGATAGCTTTGTCAACCGCACACGTATAAGAAAATTACAAATCAATATTTCTAATGAAAGTTACTTGTAAAATTTCTTAATAAAATGTAGATGAAATGAAGTATAGCAGAAAAATGATACAACAGGACAGAATGTGGAAAAATATTTCTGGGATACAAGTTCATTTCAATGGCAAGAAAATTATTACTATAATTTACTATATTCATAGACTAAAAGTGAAAATTTTATCTGCATGAGATGAAATTCTATTGAAAACTCAATATCAGTTCATTAAAAATAAGAGAATGTGGATTTATGGTACTTTTGTATTACAATCATAGCCTATATTGTGGTATGAAAACTTATGTCTTCCAGTTGGATAATGGATCTAAATAAGATAATCACGCACACACACACACACACACACACACACACACACACACATACTGTGTGTGTGAAGAAATCATGGGTAAATCCATTATGCTAATCTAAATGCATGAGTGGTTTGTGATAATATAAAATCTAAAAGATATAAAATAAAATGTTTACTTCAAATTAGATTTTAAAATTTTGGTCATGGAAAATTGCAATAAGAATAATCAAAAGGCAAATAACAGTGAATATACCCTACATTAGCAATGTTAGTTACAAATAGTGTGCTTGAGTTAATGTGAAGACAAAAACATTTTACCAAAAACTGGAAAGATGTTAAGAGACAATTAATAAATAGTGTGAAAATCATCTGTGAATCTTTCCTATAAAAGATTTTTAATCTCGCATATCATAAATGAAATGAAAATTAGAAGAATCCTGAGCAGCTCTTTCTCATCCATCAAAATGACCAAAAATAAAAGCTTGGTAGTATGTTAAGAAGAGACAAAGGCACTCTCATTCTGTGCCTTATAAATGCAAAATGTTTTAACCTAATGGATTAGAATTTGACTCCCTGTAACAAAATTGTACACGCTTTACCATTCAATCCAGTCATCTCCAATAATAGAAATATACATCTCCACAAGGCTATTCAGCATATTTGTAAAAGAGCACAAAGAAAGCATAGAGATTATGTTGCATTTTATATTGAAACAAAAGGGAAATAAGAAAACATTCATTTGTCCCCATACTTTTGCAAAAAGAAATACAGGAAGGATAAACCAGGAACCAAGGGTGAAACCAGGAAGAGGGTTGAAAGATCAAAGTTGAAGTACTCCTCTAAAAATACTTTTTTAATATATAAATTTAAATACTGAGGTCATGTCAATATCTTAATAACAAACCTAATATAAAATAAAACACAAAACATATAAATTCCTAACATAGATAGATGTGGTATTTAAAAAATGGTGTTCCAGTATGCAATCTCCAAATAAAACTAATCTCTACAAGATGTTGACTTTCATTTCAAGGTATGGTATCTGTTGTTGTATATAATTCTTCATGTTTTAGATAGTCTAAATCCTGAGGTACTGGCTATATTTATGGTATGCAAGGTATATGATGGTTCAGTTGAATAGAAATCTGGAATTATTTGACTCACCAGTACCCTAACTATTCCAATCATGGCTGACTAAAAGTAACATTTGGCATGCTTCATGGAAACTCAAATATACACATACAGCATAGTATAACAATAGGTTTCACAGCTCTGTTAAAAGTACTATGTAAAATAAGTTGCTTATCACTTTTTAGGCAATGACTCTTTAAAACTTTAAAGTGTTGCTTCTGATTCTAAAAATATGCACTGACTTATATTATTCTGTCTCCCACTTGCCAATCTGTGTAAATGTGTACTGTTCTCAGTTTTTCCACTACAAGGATAGAAGCTGCATTAATCCTGTTATATTTGCAAACCTCAAGTCAGCATTAAAAATGATAAACAATATTTCTCTATTTGAAAATGGCCTTGTTGAGGCTGAGCAAGAACCAGAGGCAATTATATGCTTTTTATTTTTGTCATTGCTTAATATAAGGCTTTATTTTTCATCTCTGTGTTTAATATGGGAATATAAATAAAATGAGATGAACTGATATTAATGAAACCCGTAAGTAGTTGGAGGTGAAAAGTTCAACAATCAATAGAAAACTCAATACTGAGGAAAAGGGAATGAATCTACATATTAACTCGGATGAGTAGAGTACATCATTAATAATACAGAGAGCTGGGTTCAGTTTTCACATGAGTTTTATTTTAGATAATAGAAAGAAGTTCTGTTATGTCATCTTGGCTCTTTCCGATCTGTATGTTGTTTTTGCTTTGTTTAAGTCAGGCAGGCAATTGTATGAGAGCCAATTAGCATCTGAACACCTATCAAACTCAACATTCTGCTCTCAATGGCTGGATGCAGCAGGGAAATAATGATGTTCAGTCCATACAACTTAGAAGATAGAATGAGTAAAACTCCAAGGTGCCAGAGCCAGGGAGAAAGTTTGAGCCCTGTAATTTAGAAAATGCTTAGCAGAGGTCTGTTTTTAGTTGCACTAAAATCTGGAAGTATTCTCTCTGCCAAGAGATTTTGATTGTATATACCTATCCATCACTTAATGGCTTTAATTTGTGTAAATTGTCTCTGAAAAACCTACAACTCAGCAAAAACTGTTAAATAAACTAAGTGCCAATTTTAATATTTTTATCTTAGTGTATTTCCATAATCACAGAAAATATGCCCAACAGCACAAAGAATATATGCCCTTTATTCATATTAACATTTTGCTTATTTGCTTCTTTACATCTCCCTCCCATACACACACATATTTTTGTCTGACTCATGTAATAGAAATTTAGATTCAGAGTCTAGAAATAATTTAGTATATGTGATTATAATTTTTAATGCAGTCATAGGCCTAGTCCATAATCAATTTGAGAAGGCACCACACAATAGTATAAATAATGAGAGGTATGTGTCATGGGAACCCGAGTGCCCTTGTTCCCCTCCCTAGCACTGGAATCTCCTTCTCGATTTGAGTTCTGATAATTCTTGGGTTCTGCCACTCTGTCACTACCTACACATCTTACCCTGTTGGACTCTGATACCCCACAATGCGTCGCCACTTTCGTCATGCAAAAATCTCTCCTCATGGATCCCAGTTTAGAAAAAATGCATGGATGCCACTCTCCTCAAACTACTCCACACCAACGCCACTTCTGAGCTTGTGACCCTAACCTCCCATGTAGAATCACCTATATAGTACTAGCTTCCATGACAGTTTGCACCCTGAACTATTTCACTTCTCATCTCCTTCACACCTTATACCACATCACTGCCAACAGTCTCTGTAAGGATACCCTTCTATTCACTAGACTGGGACACCCATACTGCTTAAAGAGTTACAAAACCATGTGCATTGGTTCCAGAAATCGTATGTCCTTTGAAATTTAGGTTGATTAATGACTCCAACATTCTTTACAATTAAAATACTTAATATTTTCTTAAATACTTTTAATTTTCAAGCACTTAAAAGAAAAAAGCAATAAAACCACTATTAAAAGCTGACTAGCACTTGAGATCCCCCCTTAATTTGGTTATTATAGAAAATGCTGCGTGGTACCTGGGTGGCTGAGTTGGTTAAGTGTCCAACTCCAGCTCAGGTCTTGATCACACAGTTTGTTCGAGCCTTGTGTTAGGCTCTCTGCTGCCACCACAGAGCCTCTTTTGGATCTCTGATCTCATTCCCTCTCTGCTCCTACCCAGCTCATGCTCTCTCTCAAAATAAATAAATAAACATTAAAAAATATATAAATAATGATGCAGTAGACACAGGGGTTTATATATCTTCTCAGATTAGTGTTTTAATATTCTTTGGGTAAATACCCAGTTGGAACACTGTATCATATGGTTGTTCTATTTTATTTTATTTTTTTTTAATGTTTTATTTATTTCTAGGAGAGAGAGAGAGAGAGAGCGAGCGTGAGCAGGGGAGGGTCAGAGAGAGAGGGAGTCACAGACTGAAACAGGCTCCAGGCTCTGAGCTGGCAGTCAGCACAGAGCCTGACGCGGGGCTCGAACCCACGGACCGCGAGATCATGACCTAAGTGAAAGTCGGACGCTTAACCGACTAAGCCACCCAGGCGCCCCTGGTTGTTCTATTTTAAATTTTTTGAGGAACCTCCATACTGTTTTCCACAGTGGCTGTCCCAGTTTAGGTTCCCACCAGCAGTCCACAAAGGTTCCTTTTTCATCACAACCCAAGTGTTCATTGATATATGAATGGATGAAGAAAGTGTGATATATAGCTAATGGAATATTACTCAGCCATTAAAATGAATGAAATCTTTCCATTTGCAATAACACAGATGGATCTAGAGGGTATAATGCTAAGTGAAATAAGCCTGTCAGAGAAAGACAGGTACCATACAAGTTCACTCATAAAGAAACATATGAACAAACAAACAAAAAGAATACAAACAAAAAAAATACAGATTCTTACATATAGGAAACAAACTTATGGTTATCAAACGGGAGGTGGGTCAGGGGGGTGGTGAAACAGGGTAAGACCATTAAGAGTGTACTTACCGTGATGAGCACTGAGTAATATATAGAATTGTTGAACCACTCTATTGTACATCTAAAACTAATATAATACTCTATGTTAATTACACTGGAATTAAAAATTTTTTTAAATAAACATTTATGGAAAAAAGACCAACAACTCAATTGAAAAAGAAAAAAAAATGAGAAGAAAAACTGATGAGCACTTTGACACTTCATGAGTTACAAATGTTTTAATACAAATGGTAAAATAAACATTCATGGATAAAAGACCAACAACTCAACTGAAAAAGAAAAAATGAAAAGAAAAACTGATTAGCACTTTGACACTTCATGAGTTACAAATGTTCTAATACAAATGGATATATTTATTATTTTTTTAAATGAGCTTGGGTTACATAAAGTTATCAAAATCTTTTGTTCACATTAGGATATGGCTTAAATCCTTAGCAATCTTCTTATATTTATTTATTCACATCAGTTATCTTGTTTTCATTAGTTTCTAAGTACCAGAACAGCTGCTGGTAAATTTGACCTATCTGCTCCATGTGCAACATTGCACCCTAGCATTTCACCTGGGAAACCATTTTGACTCTTGTAATCATTGTTATATAGTTGCCATGTGTATGTGTTTATATATGTTGTGAATAAAAACACACATACATGCAACACACACTTATTTTTTTAACTTAGAAAAGTATAACTCTCAATACATGTCCCTGGCACCTGTGTGTGTGTGTGTGTGTGTGTGTGTGTGTGTGCTTACTGTTCTATTACATTTTAAGGTTCATCTATATTTTTGTATTTGTCCCAATTCAATCAGATGATAGCTATATAACATTCATTTTTCTGCCAATGAAATCAAATTAGTTTTCTGAAATTTGTTATGAACATCCTTGACAGTGTATCCTAGAGAATATACGATCAAATTTTCCCTTGGTATATACTGGAAAATAGAATTTCTAGGTTGTAGTGTATGTAATATGTCAACCTTCAGAAGTGGAATCCACTTACAATCCCAACAGTAATGTATCATCTGTAGTCACATTCTAATGTTCAGCTCTGTCAGATTATTTATATTAATGAATGTAAAATGTTTTGTATAATTTTATTCATAATTTAAAGTTCATAATTCTTAGCCTCCTCCCTCCTGGCATGATTTTACCATAAAATATAGAAAGTTAGGATTTTCTCATTAAATTGGCTGAAGCTTCAGATATGTTTAATGGCCCATAATTTAGGACCAAAGTTAAAAATTTCATTTCTTTCTTCAGTTTCTTCACAACTTTATATTCATCATTCAGGTGGCCAAACCCTTCTCATGTACTTTAATTTTGGAATCATCACTGTTTCTCAAAAAGATGCCTATATTGAATGTTGTGTTTTTATATCTTATACTGTTGTTATTTTTAAATTTCAACTCTGCTTTCTGAGCTTTCTCATTTTACAGTAGATACAAATCTAGTATAAAATTCTTAATTCTAAAGGTAGTCTGATGTGGTTTGATTTAATATAAATATTTTGTGATCAATTATGATTTCTCAAATTATCTGTAATTATCATTGATCAGCATTACCGACACCCTGCTACAATCAATAAATTCACATCTTATCTTACCGATTTTATAATTTTTAGAATACTATAATGGATTTGGACATAACTTCATAAATCTATCAAGTCCGATAATATATTGACTAATTCTGAAACAGACATACAGACCAGTGGAAGAAAATACAAAATCCAGAAATAAATTCATTAATACTGTGACATGGTCAAGAAAGATTTTTGACTTCTTAATATACATAGATAGTGTATATGTAACAGTGTCTCTTTACTATATTTCTTAATTTGATACTTTATATCTGATTAAATGTAAAAATGATTACATCTCATAAGAGTATTTTAGCAGTAAACTTACATGAATTTATTAAACTATAACTTCAGCAAATAACTTAATGATTAACTATCAGTCTTACTTTAAATTTCCTAAATCAAACAATAATTTGACTTTTTAATCATGTAATGCAAGAAATTTTTATGATAACTAAAACGTTTAATTTAATAATATCAATACATGATGAATAGCTAGGTTTAAAAAGGCAAAAGATTTATACGATCTGAAGAGGAACCAGAGTATTAGCTAGGTTTAAAATAGAGCCTTCTTTAGGAGACAGTTATTTAAAGTATTCATATATAGGATGTCACAATGTTTGTGCCATGTACAAGTGTTTGTTGTGTGATTTAAAATTTGGCTCATTCTATAGACTTTGTTATTCTAACATGTGATTCAGTACATCAAAATAAATTGTAGTTGTCCTTCCTTTTTCTCTTCTTTTCCCTTTATGTAACTCCAGTCCACAAACCACTAGATAGGACTGAGCAGCAGCTGCCCAGCCCAGAAAATTTAAATTAGAACAGAGTGAGAAGGGTATGGCAGCCTGGCATAGGACGTAAGACCCAAGAGGAGTAAGGAGAATATCCATAGTATATTAAAGATGCTCAGGGTAGGGGATCAGTACACAAGTGGAGGTAATAAGAACATCAAGGCAGGGGGAATAATCTACTATTGGGTTTTAAAGCCCCCCAAAAAAGTATGAGACTGGCATGCAAAAGTGGTAGAAATGGAGAAAAATTAAAATAATAAACCCTGTGCTGTTAGATTCTAATTAGAGATATCATTGTAAACTCAGAGATTTCTACACACCCAAATAATTGTGTCAATAAATGCAAATATGTACATATACATATGTATGGATTTGTGTTCCTTGCTCTGTCTACTGCAGTGTTCCTATGAGCAGTGACACACCAATAACAATGAGCACACCTAGCAGCAGAATCCTCATTACTATACTCTATTCTCCATTAAAACAATCCGAGATTCTTTAGGGAAATAATTCATTCTAGGAGAGGGACAAAGAAAGTACAAAATGTGACTGGGTTATTTTCTAGACCAGAAAACAAAGAAGATTCCAAGAGTGATGAGTACATGCCAAAGAATACAGAAGTCAGTGTGAAGAGATGCTCACTGTGCAAATTTGATGTCAAGATGATGTCATTAATATAGTATGCCCCATTAAATACAATAAGAATTCATGAGTCTATACTAATATAAATTAGTGAATAGTTTAATGAAGTCTCAGAATATCTTCATTCCAAGTACTTACATATATACACAAAAAGAAAGAGGGGAAAAAAGTAACTTTAAAATGCATGATACTACCATGTGACATCTTAATCAAGTGCTGAAAATCAAAATCAATAAACAAGTAATGAGGCAAATTGAAATGGTATGCCCTTATAGGCTTGGATGGGAAGGACACAGCATCACTTTTTTGTTATACCTGCCAAAGATGCTTAATCTGAATCTAATTATGATGAAATATCTGAGAATCACAAATTGAAGGGCATTATACAAAACAACTGGCTTTTAATATCCCATGTGTCAAGGTCATGAAAGTCAAGGAAAAACTGGGAACTATTCCAAATTGAATGAAATTATAATGACATAACATTTAATTCATATGTGTAATTCTGGACTGTCTCCCTTTCCTGTAATTCATATTGCTAAAGTAATTGAAGAAATTTAAATAGTCTCAGGAATAGTTTGTGGTAATGTGTTAATATGAATCCCTGATACTTATGTTTACATTGTGGCTTTCTCGAACATGATTATTAGTAAGAAATACACACAAAAATGTTTTTATGAGTGATTGAGCATAGTATCAGCAATTTACACTTAGGTGATTCAGAAAAGAAAGTTAATGTACTTGCCAGTTTTAATAACTCTGAGTTTATTTCATATTTTTCCCTAAATGTAAAAATGTAATTGAGCCACACACATACAAATTGACTACAATGCTTTAGAAATATTATACATAATTGTATTTATTTTGTTACTGCAAGATAGAAATTGTGCCCCTAGATTCAATTACGAGATGGGTAGAAACACACATTTTTTCCCAAAACCATATGTTTCATATTGTTATTTTCTTTATTATAATTAATGTTTGATTATATAGTAAATAATTCATAGAGGCACATTCCAACTTGATACATTTTTTCCATCTCCAATGTTCACAAAAATTAAAGGACCTTGTAGTGTTATCAAAGACTATACAAAATATATTGATTCAGAATTTAATCGTAGCCATAAAATGCCATTAAAGCATCTAATGGTTGTTAAAATGAAATCAAATAAAGAAAAGCATTTTCTATTTTAATGCCTTTGAAAATTTGTCTTTTAACATTTATATTTTCTTTTAGAGGAAAACAGAGGTTTGATATAAAACAAATAATACATAAATAATAAAGTTTGACATTACGACAAAAAACCCTGAAAGTTGTTATCTTATTTTCCATGACCAGAAGGACAATTTTCATTAAAGTTATCTATCAATATTAGAAATATTAATTCTAACATCATTTTTTCTCCTGCATGGAAATTAATTTTGGAAAATTATATTCCTAATATCCCACTACTCATTAGTACCAGAAGTAGAATTAGTGATAACAATAATAGTTTTACTTAGTGATGCTATTTCATGGTATATAATGCATTCTCATTTATGTATTCAAAGAATCACAACCAACCTACATGATGGATTGTTATCATTCATGTTATTTATTTTCTTACTTATTTACCTATTTTAAAATATTTTAATATAAGTTATTTAATATGCAGTTAGTCTTGTCTTCAGAAATAGAACCCAGTGATTGATCTCTTACATATGACACCCAGTGCTCATCCCCAAGAGTGCCCTCCTTAACGCTGATCATGCATTTAACCTACTCCCATCATAAGAGTCTCTTAGATACAGAGAACAAACTGAAGTTGATGGGGGTGTTGATGTACCTTTAAGAGCAGTTTCTAGTAGTCACTTCACTGATTATCCATGATCCTCTCCCTCCCTTTTGAGTTGCTATTGAATTATGGAAGTTGGTTGTAAATTTTTAGAGAATCAGCCTTTATTGATCAGGTACCTCTATTTCTTGTGTCACATGAATATTAAAAAGCCAATTAAAAAGCTCTTTGAGAAAAAAAGTCACAGCCTGTTATTTTATAAACATTTAATATGCCTGTATATCAAAATGAAGGATATAAATAGGTTATTGGAAATTAGAAATAGTTTGTCTCTTTGATGGTTAGATTTAATTACAGATTCAATTTTAGTAGATTTAAATGTTTGATGAAGGTCAAAGTTAGTTGTCATGACCAATGCCTCCTGGTATTTTTACTTATTATTACTTTGATATCATATGCCATTACACTGCAGCAAAAAGACCTCAGCACAATACTGTATTTACCTTTGCTTATTGCTTCTTGCACTATGTTTAGCAGGATAAAAGGAGATTTGTGATATTTTCATTATTTCTTAAACAGTCCAGCATTTTTATTTTAGTTTAGTTTTTAAAGTTTATTTATTTTGATAGAGAGAGTGTGCATGTGCACACATGAGTGGATGAGGGGCAGAGTGTGGGGAGGGGAGAGAAAATCCCAAGCAGGCACCATGCTCAGGGCAGAGCCTGATGTGGGGCTCCATCCCACAGACTTTGAGATCATGACCTGAGCCAAACTCAACAGTTCGATGCTTAATCGACTGAGCCACCCAGGTGCCCCTTAAACCACCCAATATTTTAGTAACATACATGTGAACATTTATATTACATACAGGAACATTTTGTTTTAGAGCATTCAGTCTTTCAGAGAATTTACTTCATGATACTCAGATTTAGACATGGTATTGTATTTGTCATATAATAAATGTCCTCCTAAATTCAGGAAGTCTACATAGTCATTTTATGTCTCTTCTGAGCAAAGTGAAAATACGTGTATTCTTAAAATGTATATCCTTGGGGCGCCTGGGTGGCTTAGTCGGTTAAGCGTCCGACTTTCGCTTAGGTCATGATCTCGCGGTTCGTGGGTTCGGGCCCCGCGTCCGGCTCTGTGCTGACTGCCAGCTCAGAGCCTGGAGCCTGTTTCGGTCTGTGACTCCCTCTCTCTCTGACCCTCCCCTGCTCACGCTGTCTCTCTCTCTCTCCTAGAAATAAATAAAACATTAAAAAAAAAAAAATTTAAAATGTATATCCTTAAAAATTCTTTATAACTGCAATTCTGCATCTGGATTTTTTTCCTTGCTTACATGGGATAAAGGATGAAAAATGTCAGGTTTATTAAATAATATACAATCTGTAAATAGATAAAAGTCACTATTGAACCAAAATAACTACTTATTGTAATTAGTTAAGCAAAAATATAAATTAAATACCTAGCAAGTATTAGGTGCTTGTTCTACATATTTCCATAGATATATGCGCTTCATTCCGTAAAGAAGATAGTATCACAGTAGAGGAAAAACATATAATTTAATTTATTGGGAATTTTGTGAATAATTAAATGCACATTAGGTTACCTCCAAATGTATTTGCATCCTCTTCCATTAATTTATCTTTTATAAGGGAAGCAAAATGTACTTTTTGTTCATTTTACTTTTTATATGTTTAAATACCCAAACTAATTTTTGCTAAATCCAAATCTCTGACATAACAAATTTAAAAAAATATTACTCTAAAATGTATCCTCTGACAGTGCAGATTTTCAAAGTCCATTATAATGTGTTTGAGCTGTAGGCATTCATTATAGTATAACACAACAGCCTGAAGGAATTTTAGTTTATGCTCCATTCAGTAGTTTGATCAATATACATCTCCATTTTCGTCTCAGCATGTAGGCGGAAATAAAACCATAGCTACATAACATGTTTGTCAATTCTGGGTTTAGCTCAAAACCTTGAGGTTGTTTTTATATTTTGATGCTCTTGTGCAAAAATACTTTTCCTTTCAGCATTTTACAAAGTCAAAATATCTCTCGGCCAGTGTTCTCAAAATGAAATTGTTGAATGTTTTAAAGAAAAGCTAAAGTAATTAAAAGAAAAAGTGACACTGAGTTTTTCACATACAAATATGAGAAAATAAATTGGTTCTCAAAAATTATCCATCAGGCTTATTTCATTAATATTCTACCAAATACCATAGTAAATCTAAATTTAATATAATAGTACTGTTCAAGATAGCATGATTATAATTCTGCATCTAGAGTATATAACAATTCTCATCAGTACTATTCTCTTTCACTCCAAGGAGATATTTTTTTCTTTCCAGGTAACTAATAAGAATAATAACAATATAACTTATCTAGAAGCCCTGGATATACCAATTTTGTTTTGAAATTGACACTGTGTAAAATATTAACCATTACCCAGAAGTGAATATGCAAATCCATCAGAAAGTTTTCCTTCTTGAAAACTTTCAGGCATTGTGTAACAAATATGCAAGAATTGACAAAAGATTGTAATTTATTTTGATAAAATGTTGCATACAGTTGTGTTTTTCATTTTACTGAGTGAATATAAATATGAACAATCTACCTACAAGTCGTAAAAGGATGTGACATAAAAAAATTATAGAAGACTGGTTCAGTGCAACAGCAGGCATCTGGGGAATAAATAATTCTATGGATAATATTTACATAAAAAATTAAATTTTGCTATTTATTACTTAAAATACCGGGGTGCTTGGGTGGCTCAGTCTGTTAAGCATCTGACTTCAGCTCAGGTCATGATCTCTCGGTTCGTCAGTTCAAGCCTCACATCAGACTCTGTGCTGACAACTTAGAGCATGGAGCCTGCCTCAGATTCTTCTCTCTTTCTCTCTGGCCCTCCCCCACTTGCACTCTGTCTCTCTCTCAAAAATAAGTAAACACTAAAAACAAATTTTAAAAATACATATACACAGTGCACATGTAGGAGATAGGGAATTCCAATGTTGAGTCAGACAACTCATTTACAGTTTATGACCTTGAGAAAATTAGAACATAGAATTTGAAACATATATGTAACTTTTTACATATATGTGTTAGTAAAATATGATCAATAAAACCAAAATGAAGCAAAATATTGCTATGAAATTATATGAACAAGAAACTTCAAAAATTTGTAATTATTTTTAAAATACCGAGATAAATAGTCTGTGTGTTAGATTTTGCCTTCAGCTGCCCAAGCTGCTAAAAGAAGGAAGACCAAGGGGAAGAATGTGTCAGTGTGAAGAAACTGGAGACCAAGAAGATGAGATCCCTGTTTGAGAAAAGACCCAAGAATTTTGTCCTCACACAGGATATCCAGCCCAAAAGGGCCATCATTGCTTTGTCAGTGGTCCATCCAGCCACAGCAGGCAAGGGCTATCCTCTGTAGCTGCTCAAAGTGCTTCCCAAGACAGTCCGTTCACCCAGGTATAGACAAATAAGAAACTCATCAACTGCTTAAGGTGGCCCATAAGTACCGACCAGAGATAAAGCAAGAAAAAAAGCAGAGGTTGGAGAATTTGAATATGGTTATTAGATATCTAATTAGATATCTAAGCCAGTCAGAATTTTATTAACAAACATGTAATACACATAAATAATTTCTTTTGGAGCATTCAGTCCTTCAGAATATTTACTTCATGATATCTACAATAAGGCATCATACTGTATTTGTCATGTAACAAGTGTCCTCCTAAATTCAGGAAGCCTATACAATTGTTTGATGTCTTCACTGAGAGGAAGTTAAATATATGTATCCTTGGTCCAGGCTTATAGACACATTGTGCCTACAGATTATAGAATGTAGGTACCTGTAGTTAGCACTAGTGTATTGTACATTTAAAAATTGTCAAAAGGGTAGATTCTATGTTAAGTTTTTTTTTAATTATAAATGAAAAAAAAGAGATACATAAAAGAAAAACCCCACATTGCATAATCACATGAAATTTTAGGATGACATGTAATATTTTTTTTGAAAAAATACTAAAATAAATTGGTTTTACTTTATCTGTGTATTGTTTTTTCTGTTGAACTTCCTGGTAAAGCCAAGAAGCTTCCTAAAGATAATGGACCATATATATGTGGCTTATTTCTGTGTTCTCTGTTCTGTTCTACTGATCACTCTGTGTGTCTATTTTTGTGCCAGTGCCATCCTGCTTTGGTTAAAATAGCTTTGAAGTATATCTTGAAATCTGGAACCATGATACCTCCAGCTTTGTTGTTCTTTCTTAAGATTACTTTGGTTATTGGGGGTCTTTTGTGGCTCCATATAGATTTTAGGTATTTTGCTCCCAGTTCTGTGAAAATGCTGTTGGTATTTTGATAGGAATCATGTTGAATGTGTAGATCTCTGTGTGTAGTAGGAGATCTTAACAATATTAATTCTTCCATTCCATGAGCATTGACTATCTTTCCATTTGTTTATGCCATCTTCAGTTTCTTTCATCAGTGTTTTATAATTTTTGGAGTAAAGGTCTTTTACCTACTTAGTTAAGTTTATTCCTAATGTATGTTATTATTTTTGGTACAATCCTAAATGAGATTATTTTCTTAATTTCTCTGGTACTTTATTATTAATATACAGAAATACTACCTATTTACTGGCATTCATTTAGTATCCTGCAACTTTACCGAATTCATTTATTACTTCCAATAGTTCTTGATGGAGTCTTTAGAGTTTTCTACGTAAAATATCATGTTTTCTGCAAATAGTGAGAGTGTAACTTCTTCCTTACCAGTATAGATGTCTCTATTCCTTTTTCTTATCTGATTCCTGCAGCTAGGACTTCCAGTATTATGTTGAATAAAAGTGGCAAAAGTGGACATCCTTGTCTTGTTCCTGATCTTAGAAAAAAGACTCTCAGTTTTTCACTTTTAAGTATGATGTTAGTTGTGAGGTTTTATATATAGCTTTTATTATGTTGAATTGTGATCCTTCTAAACGCACCTTGTTGAGAGTTTTTATTATGAACAGACATTGAATAAGTAGGTTCTTGCACCTTGGGACCTTTGATTTGCCTTGAGCCTTAGTTCTTATTTCCTTAATTCTTTATTGTTGAACATTAGCCAGAGGAAAAATAATTTTCTAAGTTATTTTACCTTTAATCAGGATCATAGGATTTTCCCTATATGCTGAAATTAGACTGAACTAAAGCTATGGCCTAGAGAAAGTTGAAAGCCCTGGAAAAATGTAGAATTACAAATGGAAGCAAAGGAAAAGCGTATTGTAATCTTTGATAGCTACCATAGAGGGTGTTTTACTACGGAGTCTAGTACTACTTGTGTCTCCTAAGAAAGGAGATTTCAGGTTAGCAATTATATATATATATATATATATATATGTATTTTTTTTTTCCCTTGGCAAAACTAAATTGCCCAAGTGCTGCAGCTTTGGGCATTTTCTCCTAAAACATGCTAGATTTTAGTGCATGTTTAAGACTGTTCAGTGTCGTCTCACCTGGTATTGATAGTGGAGGAGCGAGTGTAATCCTGATAGGCACTGCCTGGGAGCCAAGTAGTGCAGGGGAAAAAACAAAATATAGTTGTTTTATGGAGATTTAAGTACTTCAGACTATCTATTTATCAATATATCATAAAATAGAAGTCTGTTATGACCAATTTTAGAAAAACTTAGATTATGGTTTAAGTTGTAGGATTATTTGTAAGATATCTCTTTCATATGAAAGCTTCTGAGATTTGAATCCATAAAAGCTGTCAAGTATAAGTCAAATTAACATTTCACTGATGCTTACATTCATTGTCTTAAAAGTAAATGAAAAGCGTATAAGTACAGCAATAGCCCTTTTTAAAAATCTTGAATCCATTTTGATGTATCCTCAGGCAAGTCATTTAAATTTTACTTGTTATTTTTTTATTTTCTATAAGAACATATTCTTGCTACACAAGATTGATTCAAATTAAAAATAAATGCACTTTGGAACACTGAAAATTGTAAGACAAAACTTCCTCTCTTAGTGTTTTTTTCCTTAATAATTTATGTCAAAGAATTCTGAAAGCTCGGTAATCTTGCTCAATTGGAAATATAAATTTTATATGGCCTTTTTGGCCTTTACATTTTTCCCGGTCAAACATGTACAAACTTAAAATATGCAATAAATCATCTAATGTATAAGATAAAATAAAAAGTATATAACATATAGAGAAAGATATATACATATCATATATATCTACATATATATAGAAATGACTCATTTGCAAGTTAATCTCTTTAACATCCATTGCCCTATTAGTATTTAAGTAGATTTATAATAATTTGTATTTATGCTCCTAAATTATATTCATTCATTTTTTAGATCTCTGTCCCATCTTTGAAAAGCATTCAGCTTAGAGTTTTGGAATTTTCCTAATCTTCAATTTAATTTTAAAAAGTCAAGTTTCTAAATATTTTAGTATGTTTACAAGACATTCACTGGAGTCCTTCCCTCTACCACAAGGTTTCTAAGATTAAAAAATTTATTATGTAAGCTATGTATTGTTTTTTATATGATGGATAATACAATTTTGTACTCAGATAAAGAATATTTAATGGTATAGTCATGGATTTATAAATAAGTTTAAGAGATAGGAAGAATTATAAACCATTGATTTAAAGAGAGGGCAGAGAATATTTAAAAGAATTTGCTAAACTCTTTAATACTGTACATGATACAAAATATTAATACCTTCCGATAATATATTAATTTAACTTTTTCTCTTCATTGAAATTCTGGGCCCTGCTACAGGTATGCAGAACATGGAAAAAAAGAGAGGACAAATGAAAAGAATAAAAATGTTACATGAATGCACACATACATACATACATGTTTAAAATCAACATGTAAGACTTGAAAAATATGACATCATATTTGAAAGAGTTTCTAAGAAATAACGGAAGACAAAATAAAAAATATTTTAAGATAAAATAAAAAATATTTTATCTAAATATTCCCTAGAATAGTTTCAAAACATTTTCTAGCAACAGTATTATTTAATTGTATGTAGAAATTAAATATTTGCAAAAAAGATAAAAGACATTACCTCTGGGAGGTTAATTAAATTACATAACTGTAGGTGCATAAAACAACTTATCTTTTGGTATTTTTTTCTTTTTTATCTGATTTAATTAAATTTATTTTGTAGTTTCTCACAAATAAAATAGAGCATGACTTAGGAGCTATAGTTCTCTTGCATTACCAATACACTCAAATCCCAAAGTGATAACCACCTCTATTATCCATCCACCAGATATTTCCCCTATATATCTAAATATTCAGGTAATAATAGTAGTAATAATTATCACAATACTCTTTTGCAGAAAGGAAAACATATTGGTTATCCTTCCATATCAGTCATATGTTTGATATTAATCATGACATATAAATATGTAGTTTTTTAAGGAAGACTAAAACAAAATACAAGTGAACAAATTAAATCTTAATATAATATACAGATCTGGGACATTTTTGTTTAATTGTTCATTTACTTAATGGAGATGTTTTAAGTCAAATTAGTTTCAGTGTCGAGACATGAAATATTGCTAGATTATTGCACATAAAAATTAATGTGGTTGAAGAAGCATGTTTCTTTGAATAATACAGATTTGAACAGCTACATTATGCAAATAGAAAATGCCTAATTTGAGTCTTTATTGGACAAATATGTAGTATAATTAAATTTATTTCACCGATTTCTCTCTTCAATGAGCTATGCAATAATGATACAATAATCTCTAGATACATTAAGAAAATAACTTTATCCAATTCTGTGTAACTTTATATATTTTTAATATTTTTGGTTATATATTATTTAAATATATTATATTTATTTATTTATATTTTTGGTTATATATATTTAAATATATTATATTTCTTTAAATTTATTTAAATATTTATATTAAATTTAAATATATTTAAATATAAGCTGGAGTTTCATATTTAATTGGTTTTTAATGTGTATTTATTTCTTTGAGAGAGAGAGACAGAGTGTCGGGGAGGGCAAGAAAGAGGGAGGCCCAGAGTCCAAAGCAGGGACCAGACTCAGTCCTCAGCACAGAGCTGGTTCCAAGGCTAGTACCCAAGATCTGTGAGATAATGATGTGAGCCAAAGTTGGATGCTTAACTGACTGAGCCACCCAGCAACCCCCTTGAGTTTCATTTTTAAATTAAACTTTGAATACATGAAGAAATATTATCATATTACTAGATCTCTGGATATTTTGAAAAAGAAATTCTTACTAGTGATTTAAAGATAAGATTTCTGTCATAATTTTGAAATATTGTCCAGCACTAAGTGCACGAGTGCTAAATTTAGGAAGGAGGGGAAATTATATATTTTGACGCAAAACAAATAGACTTCTTGTTTTTAGGAAAATCTGTATGAGTGACCTAATAGATATCAAAGATTCTTTTATTTTCATGTATTTTAAAACTGTATTTGGTAGTGTAATATGGAGTTCTAATTTATTATGATATAGCTTAGCAACAATAGAGAGAAAATATGAGGACTGGCTCTTTTGTATGTTCTTTTGAAGTTTTTGAGAGAAAGAATGTTTGTATGGGCTTCTCCTTTGCTACATTTGTAAGAGTAGGCTATAGATATTTTTTTTTCAATAAGTAGTTATGACTCTGAAAAATGTGGCTTAAGGGAAGAAAGGAATGCTGAAGGCAGAGATAATATGTTGAACGCACACTTGGAATATTTTCTTACTTCCCTAAAACTCGTATGCGTCGCTATGGGTAAATCTAGTTTTATTGCACCAGGTCATAGCATTCTGACAATAAAATATAGTGTAATGAACTAGTTTGGAAATGAGGGATTGTGTGGGTGGTATTAGGTAGAAGTATTTCATGTCTTCTGGGTTTTTAAGTTCTGTTTTCTTTTATTGATTTATAGCATCAACTCTCTGCATGATCTGATCATTTTGAATTCTGAAGGGTTTGGAAACAGCAAGCAACCTTGTAAGAGTGATTTAAAAACCTTCAAAAGTTCCTAGTTTTATTTCTCATAAATGTCAAAACTCCACAAGCTACGTGCAGTCTTCACAAAGAGAGTAATGCTACATCTTTATTTTGCTCTGATGGCAAACATTTCTTATTTCTGTCAGATTTGAGTGAATAACTGTATCAGAAAACTATGTCTGGTGGTCATAGGCATGTTGATCACTTGACATAAGAATCACATTGTTTGTAGCAAAACTGAGGATCACTGGTGACAATTTACTTCTAGATCCGTGAATGGTAACAACCTCAGTGTCACAATAAAAAACCCACTTTAGGTATAGAGGACAGGAGATAATTATGTTTAATTTGAATATTGCTGTGACTATAAATGAAAATTAAATGAGCATTCAAATAAAAAACTACTGGAATTTGTTTCTGTAAAAATTCCTATGTTAAGGCCATACCCAGACAATACTTCTGAATTAAAAAAAAAATTATCTTTGATGTTGTATTTTGCACTCTTATGGAAAAAAGAACATTAGACAGGAAAGACAATTGCATAGGATAGGTATAAGAGATACACAGTTAAATGATTTAAGAGCTAATAGAAGGCTAAAACTAACTGAGATAGATTTTACTGTTCATTCATAAATTTCTAGAAAGCCATCATTTAGTGATCTAGAAAAGCAGATAAGAATATTTATTTCTCTTTTTAGTCCTTAAAAACATTTTTATGAAAAAATTAGTGATAATAGAGAAAAAACAGTTACTGTAAGCAACTGTGTTTTCATGGTTTTCAACATCCATCAGAAATATTTGAAACAAATTTTAGTTTTTCTATAAATTTACTTGCTAAAAGAATTATAATAAAATATTACAAATTATGGCTTTATAGTATTAAGCTCCCAAGTGAGCAATATTTAACTGAGTAATAATTTTACCTATAAAAATATATGTTTATGCACTTAATCTCAGAATATAGGCAAAAAATGAATGTGCAAAACTGATTTATTACATTTTACCTTTAAACTTTAAGGCACCAAAATTTCATAAAGCAATATTGGAAACCATAAGACATATTGACTTCCCAATAATTCTGCCATGATGCTATTATTTTACTAATGTCACTAACATTGGAAATTGCCCAAATTCTGCCATCCTTTTAGTCAGCATCTAGGATGCACACTTTGTTAGTTTGATTAAGGCATACATGCAATTTTTTTTAAATGTTAAAAAAAATAAAGATATTGGTTATCTGGACAACTGCATTTCTCTCTCAGAACTCTGGATATGTGAACCAGAAAGGCAATCTCCAGTAAAGGTTTTTTTTTTGTTTGTTTTGTTTTTTTACCTTATATTATTTATGGAAAATATAATTACATTTAAAACAAAAAGAAATTATCCTATTGCTAAACAAGCTATAGAAACAAAGAATGTTAATCTATCCTTATGTGTAAACTAATGAGGCAAAAACAGAGAAGAGATCTTGAGAGGTTAGACAATATGTGTCAGAATCACCTGGAAAGCCTATTATAACACAGACTGCTGGACACACTTTAGAGTTTCAGGTTCAGTAGGTCTGGAGTGAAGCAATGCTGACCAGTTCCTAGTTGATGGTGATGCTGCTGGTCTGGGATCACACTTTGAGAACCACATCATTAGGGTTATATTCTATACCACTATTGTTTTGATATTTATACCTACACTAGACAGGTATGTTTTAAATATAAATTTGTCCTAAAACTTGCAAGTTTCATTTTTAACGAAAAAGAAAATATACACAGTGGAACCTTGAACAATGCAGGGGTTGGAGTACAGATTCCACTCATGCAGTTGAAAATCTGAGTGCCACTTTTGGCTTCCCCAGAACTTAATAAGTAATAGCCTACTGTTGACCAGAAGTCTTACCACTAACACAAGCAACTGATTAATATACATTTTGTATATTATATGTATTTTGCTGTATTCTTACAATACAGTAAGCTAGAGAGAGAGAGAAAAAAAAAACTACATTATTAAGAAAATCCCAAGGAAGAGAAAATACATTTCCAGTACTGTACTGTATTTATCAAAAAAACTTTGGCGCGCCTGGGTGGCTCAGTCGGTTAAGCGCCTGACTTCGGTCCAAGTCATGACTCATGGTTCGTGGGTTAGAGCCCCGTGTCGGGCTCTGTGCTGACAGCTCATTCTGGAGCCTGTTTCAGATTCTGTATCTCCCTCTCTCTCTGACCCTTCCCTGCTCACGCTATCTCTCTCTTTCTCTATCTCAGAAATAAATAAAACATTAAAAAAAATTTAAGAAAATATTCATGGAGAATTGGACCCGCACAAACCCGTGTTGTTCAAGGTTCAGCTGTATCTGAAATGTGTGGATTAACTTTCAGTCACTTTGATACTTAATATATTATCAATGGAGGAAATTAAGCTTAAAAATAATTTAAAAGAACAGTTTGATCATTGTTGGAAGGAAAACTTTGCCTCTATCACCTTAGGTATGAATGATTGGGTACCTGGAAGTTAAGTAACAAAAGACAAAATCACAGGAGAAAAATAAAGTTCATTCATATGCATAAGAAGACACACAAAAGATGTGCTAGAGTTGTGGGTATAAGGAAGCGAAATGTCCTTGCAAGGAAACACATGTAAGGTAGGAAAATTTGTAATGATGTTTGTTTATGAAATTCTCATCAGCTCCCTCTTTTTTCTGAGTGTGGAATTCCCCCAGAACGAGGATTTATGGCAACTTCACTCTGTTTTCTTGGGATTGAAGCTGCCTGGAAAAGGGGATTTCTGACAGCCCTACACTCAAAGCTTCTGCGTTTAGGTAAGGGAAGCTCCAAAAAGAATCTTTTACATCTATGAAATCTCAATTGTCTTCATTTTAAAATTATTTTTCATGGCAAAACTGCAATCTCTTCACCAGTGAAACATTCAATACAAATTTTCATCCACTCAAAGATATAAATTTAAAACTGGATTTAGACAAAATTACTGTGACTAGTTTTAAGATGATATATTTGTAATTTACTGCTTAATTTGTTGCTATTTTTATAGTAATGCAGAAAACAAATCATAGTCTACTAAAATTTAATGAAATAACTAATTTGACCTATGAAAGTCTGAACCTTGGTATGTTAGAAACATAATTGATACATTCCATATCCTAGCTATATACCACCACTGTATGAAAAACACTATTTTCAGGTACCTATTTCTAAATATTTTCCAAACAGTTGACAGAAAGATTTATCCCCAACAATATTTTGTCAACAATTGCATCTAATACTGGATTGTAACCCAGTATTTAGACACTTAATTGATGACCTATTTTTATAGAAAGAAGAGTCTTAATGGGTTGAAGAAAACAATAATTAAAGATCTCATTTCTGTAAGCTGTACTTAAATATGCATTTAAAATCACCAGTCATATTTTTCCAAAGAAGACATACAGATAACCAATGGACACATGAAGAAATGCTCAACATCACTTACCATCAGGGAGCTACAAATGAAAACCACAATGAGATATCACCTCACACCAGTAAGAATGGCTAAAGTTAACAACACCGGAAACAACAGGTGTCGGCGAGGATGCATAGAAAGCGGAACCCTCTAACACTGTGGGTGGCAATGCAAACTGGTGCAGCCACTCTGGATAACAGTACTACGGAGGTTACTCAAAAAGTTAAAAATAGAACTATCCTACAATCCAGCAATTGCACTACTAAGGATTTACCCAAAGGATACAAAAATACTAATTTAAAGGGGTACATGTTCATGGCAGCATTATCAACAATAGCCAAATTATGGAAAGAGCCCAAATGTCCATCAACTGATGAATGGATAAAGAAGTATATATATATACACAATGGAATATTACTGAACATAAAGAAAAATGAAATTTTGCCATTTGCAATGACATAGATGGATCTAGAGAGCATTATGCTAAGTGAAATGAGTCAGCCAGAGAAAAACAAATACCATATTATTTCATTCATGTGAGGAATTTAAGAAACAAAGCAAAGGAACATACGGAGAAAATGGCAAGCCAACCAAAAAACAGACTCTTTAACTATAGAGATGAAACTGATAGTTACTGGAAGGGAGGTGGGTGCAGGATGGGTTAAATAGTTGATGGGTCCTAAGGAGTGCACTTGTGATGAGCATCAGAAGTTGTATGGAAGTGTTGAATCACTAAATTCTACACCTGAAACTAATACTACACTGTATGTTAACTACTTTGGAAGAAAAAAAATTATGTCAGGTGCACTGTGTTCTTTGCATACTTCCCTTCTATTAATGAAGAGTTTTACTAGTTCACATTCATTGGATGTAACAGACTATACCTGAAGTTGACTCTTTCAATTTTGGACAACTGAAAAACCCTTTTTTTTATTTCTAATTTGGCACAATTTTACATTTTAAAAATTACTTCGTGGGAGTCCACTAAGTAGAAATTTGGTCCATGGAAGCAATGGTTAAATCTATTTAAAAATTCAATTTTCTAATTGTTGCTTTTATGTTATAGCTATACAAAAGAGATAACAATGAAAGACAACATGTAAACATGTATGACTGTATGGCTTTACTTAAAACCCTGGGCAAAACCGAAAAAAAAAAAGAAAAAAACCAAAACCAAAAACAAAAACAAATTAAAAAAAGTGGCATTGCAATCTGTCAGAGGATTGATGAAGACAATAGTGATGGAGAAAGAAACCTGTCTTCCTGTGCCAGGGTAAATTTCAGAGGACAAGTTGACAGGTTTCTTCAACAACTTGAATAGATTTAGTTCTTAATAAAAGGAGTAACTATTTTATGAAATTATAGATAGTTTAAGGTCAGATAGCACATTTCATTCTTCTGTGGGTCTACATCATTTATAAAATTTCGTAGCACTCCATACACTTATAGTAAATGAAAAAATGTTTGAACCATTTTAGATCAACTGTGTGGATCTCTCTCCCTCTCTCTCTCTCCACACACACACACATACACACACTATTCATAACAGAGCCCTACATTATATCTACCATAAAAAAGCAGAAAAGAGTATTTTTGAGCTAATTCTTCTACCAGGAATAGCATTAACCAAACTGCTTTTTATTTTTTTAAAGCAAACTCTAGCTTATTTTGTAATGGGCTTGTTGAAGTATCAAGCTGCACTAACCCTGATTGGTTGGTAGATTTTTTTTTCCTTACTGGATATATATGACTTTAATATCAATGATCCAAAAATGTATTTATAAGCCTACAATAAAAAAATGAACTTCCACTGCAATGAATTGAGGTATGAACAGCTTCCTCCTCTTCTAAAATAGAAATGATGTTTCGGTTTACATTGAAAATTGTAAAAGGGCTGGAAAATTACAATGGAGATGAACTATAACAAAACATTTATATATATATATATATATATATATAAACATACATATATATTTGGTTTTGTCCTTGGTTACTGTCACAGAGCTCTTAAAACTCTTGAGTATCTCTTACTTGAGAAGAGTGTCTTTTGTAAGCTAATGAGATGACAATTGACTCTGATCGCTAAATAGTCTCAGGATGGATGCTGGTCACCAAAAAGACTAAGCCATAATTAATGAGTTGGAATTTTCAGTAACCACCCCCCCACACGAACTTCTACCCTTCATCACCCTACTGCCCCGCCCCCTGACACCTCCAGGGAGAGGAGAGAGTCAAGGCATCAATGACTAATGATTTAATTAGCTATACATTTATAATGAAACCTCCTTGAAGTCACTAAACAATGAAGTTTGAACTTCTGGGCTCATGAAGATATAGAAGGCTGGGAGAATGTCACATCTGAGGAAGACATGGAAACTCTATGCCTCTTCCTCCATACCTTGACCTATGCATGTTTTCCACTCAGCTGTCCCTAGGTTGCATCCTTTATAATAAACTAGTAATAGTAAATTACTTTACCAAATTCTATGAGTCTTTTTACTCAATTACCAAACCTGAAGAGGAGGTTGGGGGAACACCTGAATTTATAGCTAAGTCAGACAAAAGTTCAGGCATCCTAGATACCCAGATGCAACTGGTATCTGAAATGGGGGCAGTCTCATCAGACTGAGCCCTTAACCATTGGATATAGCACTAACTCTGGGTAGTCAGTGTCAGAATTGAAATCTCTGACCCAGTTGGTGTTAGAGAATTGGAGAATTGATGTTGAAAATGATACAACCATGTATTTGGCGTTAAAGTGGAAAAAACAAGAATGGGGTAAATGATTACCTCAGCTCACAAGAAGGGAATTAGGAATTCAAATGAGAGAGAATTCTAATTCAACTAAAATGCTGTGAATATTAATAAGTAATAATCTAAAATTATAGATCTTTGTTTCTATTTCAGTCAATATTTATGATATATTTTTGCAAAATTAATTAAATTTTCATATCAAAAACCTTCAGTGGAAATCTGTTACAGGTTCTTATAGATTATATATGGGTGTAATCTCAAAACCTAGTGTTAATGCATCTAAATATTGCATTAGATACTTTAAATTAATAAAACTCTACAGATTTCAAAATAACATATTATGCAAACTTTTAATATGACAAATTATTGCAATAATAAAATGTCACATACATTATAAAAAAGTATGAAAAATTCATGAGAAGGGAAACAATAGGGAAATTAAACTGGGAGTCAAGGTATGCCAAAAATTTTCATTTAATTGCATGCATGTCTGTGTAATATCCAATGAATCCAACAATTGTAACTAATTATCTAATACTAAATTATTGTCTTTCCTTGTTTTAAGATAGTGGATTAAATAATTTATCAATGCACCAGTATTGCTCCATGGGATTTATTTATAATATCAGGATTTTTTTTTTTTTTGAGATAGTATTTGGATGAAGTCATTTCTGGCACCAACTCTCTATAAAATGAGAAACAATGTGATATAAGCAGTGTAAACATTCCTGAATAGAATACTTCTGCATGTTCTCGTTCAGATCTGCAACACCAGATATGCTCAAGTTACTTTAACCAGTGAGTCACACATAGTGAAACCTTTGGTTTCTTGTAGATTTAGTGTGCTAAGAACCAAATGCTAAAATTCTTTGAAATAAGTTTTTTTTAAAAATATGTCATTAAAGGTATATGTCTGCAGCCATATTGACAAAAAATAAAAAATGAAAAGTAAAACCTAGATATTATGCCTTACCTCTTCTTTTTATTTATGTTTGAGAGCGAGAAAAACTGAGCACAAGTTGGGGAGGGGCAGAGACAATGGGGAACAGAGGATCTGAAGCAGGTTCTTCCCTGCTGCCTTGGCAGCAGTGAGCCCATGCAGGGCTCAAACTCACGAACTATGAGATCATGACCGGAGACAATGTTGGACACTCAGTCATCCAAACCATTCAGATATCCCTATGCCTCACTTCTAAATGAAATAAAGAGGAAGAATGCATTAGTTTTCTGTATCCTATAACAAACTTCCTCAAATTTAGTGTCTTAAGCTAACAGAAATTATTATATTGCACCTCCGTAGGTCAAGAGGTCTCACATGGTTATCAGCAGCCAAAAATCAAGGTGTTGCTGGGTCTGTGTTCCTTTCTGGTATGTCAGGAGGTGCTTCTAGAGACTACACACATTCCCTGTCTCTTGGTCTTCTTACTTATTGTTCAAAACCATCAATATTGTCTCTTTCTAGCCCTTCTTCCTTTTTTTTTTTTTTTTTTTATCTCTCTGGCCTCAATCATGAAAGTCCTGCAGAATTAGTATCTCTTGTAATTTGATTAGGTTTACTTGGGTAAAGGACAGTAAGCTCCCCATCTGCAGATCTTTAATCATATCTGCATGGTACTTTCTATCCTAAACCTAGTCAGTGGTCCATAGACATTAGAACATGGACACCTTTTGTTGGGGGGTAATTATGCCTGAGAGGAAGAGAGAGAAGAGGGAGAAAAGTAGGAGGGAAGGGGAGATGGGAGAGAGATAGGAAAGAGGAAAAAAGAAAGGAGAAGGAAGAAAGTGAGGAAGAGGATGAAGGGAGAAAATGTTTTTAAGAAAAGGATTTATTATGAGATTAAGCTAAATATTTTGAATGAAAAATTCTGCGGCACCTGGGTGGCTCAGTGGGTTATGCGTCCAACTTTAGCTCAGGTCATGATCTCACAGCTGTGGGTTCTAGTCCCGTCGGGCTCTGTGCTGACAGCTAGCTCTGAACCTGGAGCTTGCTTCGGATTCTGTGCCTCCCTCTCTCTCTGACCCTCCCCGATCACGCTGCCTCTCTGTCTGTTTCTCAGAAATAAATAAAACATTAAAAAATTTTAAAAAAGAGAAGTTCCTGCAAGCGCATACATACAAAAATCCAATTCATACATTCATGTAGTTTCCTTAGTAAAAATGACATATAGTATTCTAGGTTAAAACAAAAGACTTGAAACTAATCCCTGTTGACAGAAGAAACATAATTACTAACCAGTTACATATAGTTTAATAGAGAATAATGGTAAAATATTGATTTTAATTTTTTTAAATTCATGTTTATTTTGGGGTTTATATTTTAACAATATGAGGCTAATTTAAGGCAATATATTGTATAATAAAAGAGTGTCAAAAAAAGTCTTTGGGTGCAGAGTTCTTTGGTATAATTTCAACTATTTTCAAAATAAATGAAAATTCTTGAAATTGTTGGTTATGCCTCATTTGCATTTTACTCTACATGCTTCCATAAAAAATAAATAAATAAATATAAAAGACCTAAAAGTCCTTGTTTGAAATGACAGAATTCACATGAAATTGCTTAGTATGCTACCACTTAATTAGCTTTTCTTGAGATTCTACTCAATCACCACTGCCATCTACAAGGGACTCAAAATAGTAAGAAGTCATTTGTTAAACATATGAAATACCTCTGTGCCATTCATTTTAGTAATACTTTCTTGAGACAAACACATACAAATGATAATCTTTGAAATACTTTTTCTAGATATTTAATGCACATAGTCATTCAATTAAAATGGCTTAGTTTTCCTTGAGTTTCTGACATCACTTAAGAAGATGAATACTTGATAAATCTGTAAACTGAAATCAAAGCATAATATAAATATTTTTCAAGAAACTTCTTAGGTGAAAAGTGCTATAAATGACTTATTACCTACACTGGAGAGCACGATTATTATCTTCACAATTACCTAAGACAGAGCTTAGTATAGAGTTCCTGCATTATTTACTATGAATATTTGGCCACTGGCAAATACCACCTAAATACCCTATCATTATTACCATTTTTAACCTCAACAGGCATTTTTCCATTGCTTGAATGATAACCCCTTCACTAAGTATTCTATATTTCTGGGCAAACAGTACCTCATCTCAAAAATGAAGAGCTTATTTCTTTCAAAGTTTTAAAGCAAGATTGCAAGCCTAAATATACAGTTACTCATCTATATCACTAAAGGGAAGAAAACTTGCTTTATTCTGATTTGTAAAACTTGATTTACTCTGAATGTCTGTGGGACATTCTATTTACCTTTTGAACAGAATAATTTGCCTTGTTTATTTCTTAGAAATCCCTCCAGTAGGCTTCTCCTGCTGTCTACAGCAAGTGTGGAGCTCAACTTCTCAGCTAGAAAGAATGTCTGTGGATAGATACTAACTTACCATGAGCAGTGCTTGAGGTACTTGGTTCAGTGGCACACAGATTTCTCAGCTGACACTTAGCTTTTAAATTTCTCTTCGAATGAGCTTTCAATTATATATGTATATTCAAATATACATTCAAATATATATGTAATATATTATCACTCAGGCTCCCCCGTTGTAAATTCTTCATAAACTTTAGTTCTGTCTTTATATGTGTCACTAGGATTGAGCTCATACTCAGCAACAGGAGAGAACCAATTTTTGTTAACCAGTATCTTGCAAATTGCCATCACTTTTGTGCCATTATTATTCATTGCTTGCCCAGCTGGCTACTATCTCTGACATTTCTATACCTGAAACTAATTTCTAGTTGCATAGCTATTCACACATCCAAAAATACAAAACTACAATTGCATATGGTGTAATGCACAGGATTTTTGCTTTAGAAATAGAAGACCTAAGTCTTTATGCCACATTTTATCACATAAAAAAATATATGATTTAAAACCTATCTTTTTTCATTTAATATTGTAGGAATCAAGATGGCAAAGAGGAAAAAAACAGTTTTGATAACCAGATTGTGATCTTGACTAATTACTTAGCATTGTCAAATATTTAGTTTTCTTAATTATAAAGTGGAAATAAAAAAACATATCTAATAAGACTTCTGGGAGTATGTTCTTATGATCGTGTATATGCATGACCTTAGAACAATTCGTGATACATTTCCTCAGCAATTGATAGCCTGGCTCTGCAATTGGAAGAAGAATATTAAATATATTACAATATATTTTGCTATTAGAATATATTTATGATAATATAATATTTGATGAAATAAAAAATTAAATTACAATATGTAGCAGGGTGTAAAGCTGGTATTTTCAATGATTTTATAAATTGATGTAAGATAAAGCTTCAATGCCAAGGACATAAATGTTTTAAAAACTCATAATTTCAATATTGATGGAAGTAGCACCCTTAAATTCCTTAGTATAGGATTGGTAATACAATATCTATTACTTGGGATGCCTGAGTGGCTCAGTCGGTTAAGTGTCCAACTTCAGCTAAGGTCATAATCTCATGGTTTGTGAGTTTGAGCCCCATATTGGACTCTCTGCTGTCAACACAGAGCCTGCTTGGAATCCTCTGTTCCCCTGTCTCTCTGTCCCTCCCCCCCCCTCTCTCTCTCTCCCAAAAATAAATAAACATTAAAAAACAAAGACATATCTATACTCATATTCAGTTGCATATAAACAGCCTAGAAACTTATATGAAAAAAAGATTTTAAAGGAAAATTATGGAATTGAGAATGCTGCATTAATGCCTTTATTCTCTATGGGGAACTCCTACTCCTCCCACACAAAAATGAAAGTCTTTTTCTCTTGTGTCTCCAGAAGCTTGGGGCTTAGAGATATTTTCTTGACTCTTGTATCAAGAGTCTTAAGATGTGACTCTTAGAACCTCTCTTCTGTGCAAAAGGACCTCTAATGCCACATAAACAAGACAAAATGTTTTAAAGATATTAATGATATTTTTACCAAATTCCCAGTCTACCAGCTCAATGAATAGAATATCTCAGAAAACATTGCAGGTACAGCTTTTGATTACTGACATGAAGTATAATTTAATACAGGAAGCTCGTGACATTTTTAAAGTATCACAACATCTTGAACTAAAAGATATAGAGACAGTACAATATAAAAAGAGGATATTGGGCTTGTCACATACGTTGAATAGAAACAGACCAAATATTCTTACCTGCAAACCTAGGCTATTTCTTATGGAAAAATAAAGGATGACTCATAAGGAAGAAACAAGACCCAGAGGGATGAGGCAAGACCTGAAGAGAATCTCTCTCTGGGAGGAGGAGTAAGCCCTAATCAAGAAACAGACAACAGATGTCCAGCTGGATTTCAGCTTTACAATCCACCAATGATTGCTTTTTGACTAATATTCCCCAGCCCAGTGCCTCATTAATGGAAATATCAATTATAGTTTAGCTTTGACTGACTGACTCACCATTGGGTCCTGGGTATGTGAAGGACAGATTTCTTTAGTTTTCTAGTTTCTCTGGTCAACAAGTTTTAGATTGACAGAAACCATACATGTAGAAGATTCACACTGAGACTCAATTTACATGTGATTTCCTGAAGTAGGAGAAGATGATATACAAAGAGGAGACTTTGTAGGGTCACGGAGGGGGTGAAACATGTGAAGAATCTGTGACTGACAGCAGGCTATGTCCAATTAAAAATAACCACAAATTCTTTAACATTCCTCCCATTGAGATTTTGTCTAAATCCAGGTCTCCCTCTTTCCATATGTGCTGGCCTGTGCCTTATTTTACTGTTGAATGTAGAACATGTGATACGTGCAAGTTTCTGCCTTACTCTTCAGGAAAGATGCCAATTCCTGCATATAGTACTTATACACTCTCTTCTAGAGCTCATTATTTATGCCCTAGTAATTAATACTATTACATTGAATTATCTCCCAGTTCTCCCCAGTCCTATCCTCAGATGCTCAACCAAATATCCTACCACTAATAGCCAAAATAATTCACTCTTCATAATCATTCCTGCTTCTATGGTTAGTGATGCTGGTAATTTAGAATCCAGTATCACACCTATTTTGTAGGTTAATAGATAGATATCATATGTGTGTGTGTGTGTGTGTGTGTGTGTATACACACACATTTTATTTATTTGTTTGTTTATTTATTTATCATGAAGCCCATTAATTCTGTTTCTGTTCTTTCTCTCTATATCTAAACACTTACATATACACATACATATATTTTAAGAATAGCAGATGATCCTCCATAATATGGATGGGACTCATCCAATCAGTTAAAGGCCTTAAGAGCAAAAACTAAAGTTTCCTATAAAAGAAAAGAATTCTGCTTCAAGACTAACATAGAAATCCTGCCTGATTTCCATTCTTCTACCCTGTTCTAGAAATTTCAGGCAATCATGTGAATCAACTCATCAAAATAAATCTTTCGTGTGTATGTGTGTATCTTTCATATATATGATTATGAAATGATTAATGATTATTAGGATTAATTACATCTACAGAAAACCTTCACAGCTATATCTAGACTAAGATTTGACCAAAAAACTAGGCATCAAGGCCTTGCCATGTTGACACATAAAATTAACCATGGCGAGAATTAAAATTTATTTTCCTTATCAACCTATTTAAGATGTACTTGACTACAACCCTATGGAGGGTGAGGTCCTCTATATTTTGTACCTCATAGATATATTATGACTTACTCTATGTCCTTATTATCTGCATTCTACAGTGACAGCAACTTCTTAATAGTAAGTTCTTAATATTGTCATTTTTATATCTCCAGTGCATAACAGTCCAGATACTACTTAATACACAAATATCTCTTGAATTAATGACACAATTATTAAGACATGATATGTTGGTACTGAAAGTACATTAGTTTTATATATATATATATATATATATATAGTTTTATATGTATGTATAGTTTTATATGTATATGTATAAATCATAAAAAACAAAATATGGATTTTAAACAGAAAAATGCTTCAAATGATTAATATTAAGCATAATTTCAAACTGGAATATTTTTAACATTCCAATATTGAAATTTCCAAGATTTAAGAGCCATGTTGCATATGTATATAATGTATTACTAATTACTAACAGTGCTTACTATAAGCATATTCTAGTTGTAATTTATATGGCAGTGGCAGATTCTACCACATCAGTACAAACAGATGGTAATTACAAAATGAATGAAGCAGATTGTTACCACACCACCATGTAAATTACACATATCTGTTATCTTATGAAATTAATTATCTAATGACTCAGATGAATTGTATCCAAATTTGCAATTAGATGTCTGAATCAACATTTTAGAACAAAAAGGGTCATACAGTTGGAAATATTTGATTACTATTATGCCATTTCAATGGTGCCAGATAAAAATGTTTCCCTTATGTAAGCTAGTATCTGGTAAGGGAAATCGAGACAAACCTTACATAGGTTAAAAACAGAGTAACCATAAATTTTCTAACTTATAAACCAGAACAAAAAGTGTCAGCTTGTAATTGTGCATAAGTGTATGTGTGCGATTTTTATACCAATTTGTTATCATGGTTTAATTCATAAAATCAAGTTCTTTGTACTTTATTTTAATTCTTAAGGAACAACATGTACGTAGATAGATTGATAGATTTTTTGAGAGAGAGAGAGAGAGAGAGTGCACGAGCATACAAGTGGAGGAGGGGCAGAGAGAGAGGGAGAGAATCTTAAGCAGGCTCTACACTTAGCACAGAGCCTCACACAAGACTTGATCTCATGACTGAGATCATGACCTGAGCCAGAATCAAGATTTGGACACTTAACAGACTGAGCCACTATATATAAAACACACACACACACACACGCACACACACACATCACCAGATTTTATCCTATGTCGTTCATAAAATGTTAAAAATCAGATGACTAAGTTAAATTCCTTTGAATTTTATATTTCATTGCCCTGTAAAATACTAAACTTAATGTCATATAAAAAAGTTTTTCATGTTACATCTATGACACATATAAATTTAAACTTGAATCTTTTATATATGTATAGTGATTTATATATATATAAATATATATACATATATAGTGGTTTACATATATGTATATATATTTATATATATATAGTGATATTTTTTTTTATTTGGACATATTCATCATGAATTTACTTTCAAAACAAAATTTACAAAAGTGAGAGATATCCAAATATACAAATATGTGATTTGGATGTAGAAAAGCATATGGATTAGCAATGCATTTGTATTATTTCAAAGTTTTATAGTTCTTTACAGCACATTCATTGTTAATCTTTTAATAGCTCTGTTCTTTTTCTGTGATGTTACTAGTGAGTAAGAAGTAAACAAGGGGTGGGGTATAATTTAGTGGAACACATGTCTGTTTATTGATACAAGTGAGACAGTTTCAAACCACTAGGATCAGCCCCTATTCCTATTTCTATGCACAATTGTATATTGCCACATTTAGCTACATATTAAAAGCCAGAACATTTAATTTTTGCTTTTTAGGTATACTTTTTAATCCATAAGGTTTTTTTAAAGCTCCATAATAATTACATGTGTTATTAGGTTAAGCCTTCCCCCCAAATCTTGCAACAAGTTTAATCCAAGAAAAGAACAAAGATTCTCTCAAATAAATGTCTTTCAAATTAATTCAAGCAAATTGAAATTTAGACATTTGCTTACAGTATATCAATGGGCCAAAATGATTGATTAGGTAATATTACTGAATTTCTAGTACTTAGTTTTTGAAATAGAGAATGTGTCTTAATTGTTGGAAGTCTTACATACCTGTAAGCATTGAACGCCTCATCTCAATATCCTTTTAACATTTGCAAAAACTCAGCTCTCTGAGAGTACAAGCAGCTTTAAAATTGAACTAACAAACCCTATCTTCAAGTACATGATAACTGTGCCTTTTAAAATAGCATAATCATTAGTTTCAAAGCTCTGCAGAGCATGAGGGATTTGATTGCAGTACTAAACTTTTCATCTCCTTTCAACTAGGGATATTCATTTGAAGTGAAAATGCTAATTCAGGATAATAAAGCAACATATTCACCTAGTGTTAAGGAAAACATTTCGTTACATCAACAATTCTTATCAGTTTCTAAAGGCAAATTGCTCTATTATTTTTATTATCTATATGTTTATATGACCATAAAGTTAAAACTCTTTTTTTTTTAAAGGTCATTTATTTATTTTGAGAGAGAGAGCATGCAAGCAGAGCGAGGGCAGAGAGAGAATCAAAGCAGTCAGTGTGCTGTCAGTGTGGAGTCCAATAAGGGGCTTGAACTTACAAACAGTGAGATTATGACCTGAACCCAAATCCAGAGTCAGATGCTTAACCAGCTGAGCCTCCTGGGTGCCCCAAGTTAAAACTCTTTCCTATTGAAACAGTTTAGCAGGCAAACTCAAGGTTAAAATGGATCTACAACAAGAACAAGAATATGAAGCCTGATTGGCTGATGAAGGAAGCAACCATAATTTGAGGCCTGAAAATAAATCATGGCTTCAAACAGGAAATATAGATCCTTGAAAAGTACCATCACACAATGCAAAAAGAAATTAAGAATGTAAGAAATGAGAATCAGGATTGTTTTAGCAATATCAGGATTCAGATAAATCTAGGCAGTGAGTTAGAGCATTATCATTCAGACACATAGGCTAGAAAAGAATAAAACCCATACATCAAATCATACCTCAGAGGAGATGAACTGAAGCCCTTAAATACCTAAATGGTTCTGCCATGGCCCCTCTCCTTCTTCATCAACAGCTTTTAGAATAATCCGTGGAACTCAGACCACTTGTTTTCCCTAAGAATCACCTCCTATGAGCACTACAATAACACATAACACATGTAAAGAAATAACTTCCTGTATTTACTTACTCTCTTCCTATCAATATTTTGGTAACTTTCTGGGCTTTCAAAGAAAGACAAAAAATGAAATTCCTTGAATGAAACAGAGTGTTCAGGTGCTCCACTATGACTAAGCTAGAATTTATGTTTTATCTGTCATCTTCCTTTGAAAATAGTTATATGTGTAAAAAGAAGGGTCAATTCTTATAAAGTACACCAAAAACTTGGATTGCGAGTAATTTATTCTGTGAGTATTCAGCAAAACAAGCAAACATTTCTAATAACTTTTAACTTGATAAACAAGTAATTTCTTGCAATATGAGTAGCATATGGTGATGAATGTCACATGATCAGAACTGAGCCAATCGTTCTTGAAATTTGTTTTGATATACAAGTGCTTTGGATTACAGGCATGTTTCCAGAGCAAATTAGGCTCCCAAACCAAGATTAAATACTTAAAAAATGTACAGACTTTACCTACAATGAGTTACTTGTTAACAGATAAAATAATATGTTTGATATATTAAAATTTTGAAAATATAAAATAAATATGCATTTAATAAAAAAGAGTATTGGATTATTAGTAGAGTGCTATGGCATAAACTAGGTGATTATTCATCAATAATAATAAACTCATCTTCCTTGGAGCATTATCAGATTATATTTTCCAGCTCACTTGCATTTATGTGGAGTCATGCCTGGTTTTTACCAGGGAAATATGAGTAGAAATGATATAATGTCTCCTCCAGCATGAAGTGGTTATCAGTGAATGTCTTCTGCATAGACACCGTCTTTCTTGCTATCAGCCAGGTGAAGCAGATGATGCAGCTTCCAAATGCCAAACACCTGAGCCCCTGGGTTCATAGCATTTTTTGTCTTTAAAATTAGCTTGGATCAGTGATCCTCACTTCCTTTCCCACTTTCCCCACGTAGAATGTAGTTTGAGGGAAAAATAAATTTCATCCTGTAAAAGCCCTTAAGATGTTGCATTTGTTACTACATTTACCCTAACTTAATAAATATAATAAATCAAATTTGGGTGTTGCCAATTTACTTAGTAGTTGTCTAACAGTTGGGGAGGAGGCTGACATCAGAGGCTTGGAAGAAGCGGATAGGTGTTATTTTTTTAATGTTTTATTTATTCCTGAGAGAGAGAGAGAGAGATAGTGTGAACAGGGGAGTGTCAGAGAGAAAGGGAGACAAGAATCTGAAGCAGGCTTCAGGCTCTGAGCTAGCTGTGAGCACAAAGCCCGATGTGGGGCGTGAACCCACAAACCGCAAGATCATGACCTGAGCCAAAGTCTGATGCTTAACCGACTGAGCCACCCGGGCACCCCAGATAAGTGTTATTGAGGAGGCTCAAAGAGAACTTCCTTCAACACACTTGCTTGTTGTGCTGCTAGCAATAGTTTTTCAAGCTGGTGAGAAAGTCTGAGATAGCCGGCTGCATGCATGATGAGACATATTTAGCCATTGCTCCAGTTGACACAGAGTTAATCACAAGATACATGAATCAAGTTTTTCTCTTATTCCAACAACCTTGGTTAACTCCTAGAAAGTTGTGAAAACACTTGAGATTATTTAGATTCAGCTGAATCTGCCCAGATCAGCAAAATCTGCCCCGTCAAGCCTTAGCACTGTGAGAATCAATACATAATGTCTTGTTTTAAGCCAGTATATTTTAAGATGATTTGCCATGAAGCAAGAGCAAACTGGCACAAAATTGGATGTGAAGAAGGCAGTCTGCCTTATAAGAATTTAAACCCTTTGTCATTGGCTAAACAATACTGAGACTGGAAGTATTGCAAGGAAAGAGAAAAGGTTGGGAAAATGACGCTTGAAATTTTAATAGTGATGGAAAAAAGTGAAAAATATATTTGGAGAAACTACATCTATTAGAGCAGAAAAAGAACAATTAGCAAAATTGTTGTCTGCGGTAATGTGTGAGATAGAAATATATGACGTATTTGAGCACTGACAACTGTTATCAGGCAAGATGTTGTAAATGTCAGTTGGATGTCAGTTATCATGATAGGGAAGTGAGAGATGATGTTGTAATGAAGAAATTGTTTAGTTCACAAGCAGGATTTGGAGGAAATAGAGAAGACCCAGGAATTACTGAATAATCACCTTTAGTCTTCTCTGTTAATAAGGATTCACAAATTGAAATGAAATCTGGCATCAAAAATCGAATCAAGGTTTTAGCTCTGAGAATCCTCATTAAGATTTTTCTAGGAAAGATTTTAAAATCTTTCAAGACAGCTTGACACAAAGGTCTTCTAAGAATTTTATGGGTATTGTCTCTCAGTACCCTAACGTACAGAGCTGATTAGATATATTATGGATGTGGCTTTTGGCATATTGAGTGCACCCACATAAGATGTTTTAAAAGACCCATAAACTTTAAATAAAGTTGTACTGGCAAAAGCACTACTAGTTTAGGGCTAAAAGAAGAATACAATTAAATATAAAAACAGAACCAAAACACTGGGCTTTCAACTTTCTGCTGTTGAGGACCAGGATGAGAAATTCCTATAAAAGAAGGAATTTTATCTCAATAGAAAGAATCTGGATCAAAGAATATTTAGACAAGCACATATACAATAATAAACTTGGGAATTAGTCTCATGGAACAAACGTAGGTCTTCGTCAATGAATATTTTCATTCCCAAAGGGAGGAAGATCTGGCAGACAATTGCTTAGTAATTCAGAATTACCATGGATTGGTGATTCTCATGTTCTTCCTCTTCTTTCAGACCTTTTAGAAGGGCATCAGTATTGCAGTTATCCTACTTCTATTTCAATATTGGATGTTGTATAATTTTGTGAGGTGAATGACTTGACAGTATAGTTCATCATTATCTATAAAGAGAAAGTCACAGTATGCCAAGATAGGCAGGCTCATTGGGCCATGACAGTTTACTTCCTACGTGTGCACGACTGCGAAATTTCTAGGCTTCTTTTGCAGCAAAATTATTTCAAGATTCCTCTACTCAGAAAGAAATTCAACTTTTATTATAATGGTTTGAATACAGTGAAGTTGGGTCAATGGCTGGAAATAATGGTTCAGTCCCTTTGGGTTTAAACTAACAAATAATATCAATATGTGTAATTTTCCCAAATGAATGGTGTTGTCTCATCATGTAACAAGTTCTTCATTCCTGGAGATATTCAAGCAGAATCAGGATTATATCCTCAGAGGTATATGTGACAAGAGAATATTGGATGAAATAAAGAATGAAAAATAGAGGTCATCTTGACTCCTAAAGTATGATTCATTTAGAGTGGCTACCTAGATGTGTCTGTTGAGAAGCATCAGGAATCCAAATCCATAATGTTCTCAGTAAGAATGCTAGGATTAATAACCAATAATGTTTTTAAGAAAAGAGTAGGAGTAAATAGAAAACACATTTTTTAAATGTTTTATGTATTTATTTTGAGACACACACACACACACACACACACACACACACAGAGGAGAAAAAATCCCAAAGGATTCAGAATCTCACTGAATACTTTCAGTACAGCATGGTCTCAATTTCAGAAACCATGACCTTATGACCTGAGCCGAGATCAAGAGTCACAAGCTTAACAGACTGAATCACCCAGGCACTCCAGTGGACAACACATTTAAATGACCTTCAGATCTAATTTAGATTCTATAATTGTAGTAAGTAATCTCTTAAAGGCCTGAAAATATTCAAAATGCTGATTTATCATAGGATGAATCATTACAAGTTATTTGTAATAGTATTGCTCATTAAATATATTGTAATTTGATTAAGAGCAGTAGAGCTGAACAGACTTCCAAACACCTGCCAGGAGTTACTGCAAAACCAATTCCACTTTCTTGTTGACTCTTTAAATTGGTCTAAATGCTGTATTACATAACTGTGGTTATTGCATCAAGATGAATGCGTGGAGATTACATTTAAAGCATATGATCTTGCATTTTCCTTTGAAATAAGCCCTGATAGCTTTGGTTCTAAATTCGCAGCATATTTAGATATGTAAGTGTAACTGGATTGAAAATGTTATTTTAGAAGTGCTTCATTGCAATTTACAAATGTGTTTGTCATTCTCTTGTAATTAGTAAATTTCATTTGGAATATGGAGCTTTTCAGACAAAGTAAAACTTGCTAATAGTAATGCTCTTCGAGCAATAAATACCCTAAGGACTTTCTCAGTGGAAATGGCTGCTGAAAAAAATCTATTGACTTTCAAGAGAACTTGGTAATTAACCTCCTGGCAGTTTCCTCCAGGCTATTCTGTTAGTCTCAGCACAACAATGCTAACTTAATTCTACAAACAGAAATTAAATAGGCTTTGGACCAAGATCCTTTGAAATAATAAACTTAATATTCCACTTTTCCTAAATGTACTATTAGGACAGACATGAAATGAGATTTTATTCTTTGCCCTTATATCTTATAGTAGGTTTGATGGCTGAAAAAATCAGAGGAAAAAATAGTTTCCTCTTACATATTGAAAGTGCCTGGGTGGCTCAGTCGGTTAAGAATCCAACTTCAGCTCAGGTCATGATCTCAGGTTCGTGGATTCGAGCCCTGTGTCAGGCTCTGTGCTGACAGCTAGCTCAGAGCCTGGACCCTGCTTTAGATTCTGTGTCTCCCTCTCTCTTTGACCCTCCCCTGCTCACACTGTCTCTCTCCCTCTCAGAAATAAATAAAAAACATTAAAAATTAAAAAAAGAAAGTAATCATAAGAATAAGAATTATTGAAAGGAAGACATAAATATTTTGTGGCTTCCCTTAATAGTTAATATATTTACAAATACCTTAGTATTTATTTCATGGTATTAAGTTGAAAATCTGATTACAGAGCACCATATGTGTACACACACACACACACACACACACACACACACACACACACACTGTATGAACCAAAATTATTTTAGAGAGAGAGAGATAGAGAAAACACAAGCAAAGGAAAAAAGCAAAGGGAGAAAGAGAATCCCAAGCAGGCTCCATTCTCAGCACAGCCCAATGTAAGTCTCAATCCCATGACCCTAGGATTGCCACCTGAGCGGAAATCAAGAGTTGAATGCTCAACCAACTGAGCCACCCAGGTGCCCCAGTATGAACCAAAATTATAAAGCACATAGTATAGCCAGTATTCAGGGTATTTATTAAGACATTATTTTGAGAAAGGTATTGCACTAAGAATAAAACTAACTTCAAATTAATCTTTTTTTTTTTAAATGTTTTATTTATTTCTAGGAGAGAGAGAGAGACAGCTTGAGCAGGGGAGGGTCAGAGAGAGAGTGATTCATATTCTGAAACAGGCTCCAGGCTCTGAGCTGGCAGTCAGCACAGAGCCCGACGCGGGGCTCGAACCCACGAACCGCGAGATCATGACCTAAGCAAAAGTCGGAAGCTTAACCGACTAAGCCACCCAGGGGCCCCTAACTTCAAATTAATCTTATGAGGATTAAATTGGTATTGTTATTTCAATTATGCAAAGAAAATGAAGCATAGAGCATTTGAGTAAATTTCCCGGCATCATAATGTAGGTAGAGAAAGGCTAACTCCAGAACCTATCTACCATCTACTGGAGACCAGTGGTTGTTTATACATGAGAAACTGTACAGCTTTATACTTCTTTGGAAAACTTCCCTATTTTCTGGCACTGAGAGATTTTTGAGGTTCATCTTGTGCATTACCTGACCCAGTCCTAGAATAAATCACATCTCTAAGAACTCCCAATTCCTTTTATTGGAGAATAGAACTAAAAACTAAGATAAAGGTGCTGCATGTGCTTATCTTATTAATATTAGGGTGTTTTTGCTTTTTGGCTTCTCATCTGAAAGAGCAAGCAAGGGAATATGTACATAATAACTGTGGATATAAACATACCTATAAATATTTATATAGGCAACAATTTACTTATATTAGGTAACCAAGAATTCTTACCACCTTTTCTAACTCTTTCATTAACAAAGGCATCATTTCACTTTTCCTCACCTTGCTTATCTGTAAATTATTCCAACAGTTTGAAATTTGGAAACTACTCTACGTATACTTAACTGTTCAATTTCAGTATTGATGTATAGCAGTACCAGAATTGTTAAGAAACTTTATAAGCTGAAACATTTTTTTTCTTTTAGTCTTACAAACTCCATATTTTTCCAAAGTTACTTAAGTCATTATCTTTTCTTCCAGCCACTTAAGTGAGATAGTGTCAGACATTTTTTATGCAATTAGATTGTGTTGTCACATTTGGCATAACAATCTAAGATCCCAGTAATACCTGGATAATATTATTTGTATACATTAAGATCTACTTTTTGTGCCCTAAAGCTCTATATGTTTTGATAAATGTACACTTTTATGTAAACAAGCTTTTGGTGTCATGCAGAGTAGTTTCACCACTCTAAAGTTGTCCATGTCTCACCTATTTACCTCCACTTTCCTCCGTAGAAAGTACTGATCTTTGTACCTCTCTATAGTGTTGCCTTTCCAGAATGTCATATAATTAGATATACCATGTACATTCTTTTTATTTTTTTCTTTCATAGTTTATTGTCAAGATGGTTTCCATATAACACCCACTGCTCATCCCAACAAGTGCCCTCCTCCATGCCCATCACCGATATACATTCTTTTTAGACTGTCTACTTCCAGTTAACATAACGTATTTAGTGTGTGTGTGTGTGTGTGTGTGTGTGTGTGTGTGTGTGTGTGTCTTGATAGCTCATTTCCTCTTATTACTAAATAATATTTCATGGTATAGAAAAGCCAGACTGAATGTTAATGCTTCAACATAAGAATTTTGGGAGAGACAAATATTGAATCCATAATATTTTGCCCCTATTCTCCCGAAACTCATGTTCTTCTCACAAGCAAACTACATCAATTCCATATCAAAAGCCCCAAAGTTTTAACTCATTCCAGCATCAACTCTCAGGTCTAAAGGTCAAAGTCTCACCTAAACATCTAAATCACATATAGGTAAGACTTGGGGTGCAATTCATCATGAGGCAACATTCCTCATGGGAGAGGCACAAGATAGATATTTTCTTTCCAAATGGGAAAAATTGGGACATGAAAGAGATGAAGGTTCTCAAGCAAGTCCAAAATCTAGCAAAGTAAATTCTTTAAGATTCAAGAGTAATCTACTTGGCTTGATGTGTCTCTTTCCATGCCCACTGGAGGTTCTAGCTCAGGAGCTGTTGTTTCATATAAGCATATATCAGCTGTGACTCTGTAGATTCATCTGTGTCTCTGGATTTTGTGATAGTGGTTGACCCTGAGCCCTCACTTCTCTGATGGGTCCAAGGAAAATCATTAATTTTCAGTTTTTTTCAACATCTTTTTTCTTGTTATTTTAAGAACATGAAAGTCCATTTCAACCTCTACAACCTTTATATGTCATAGGTGACATCTGGGTCATATGCTTTTTTTAATTTAAAATTTTAAACTAAAATACATTTTAATTATATATTTTCTGTTTCTGTGGATAAGAACTATTAAAATTTATTAAATCCTAGGCAAGTTGAGGTATAAGGAGTATAAGATCCTGTGATAACTTAGAAACAAGTCTTCATAATTTCTTTCCTTATTCCACTATATCAATAATTATTAAATTTCTGTGAATAGAAACTTCCTATATGTTTGTGAAAATACATATACACATCCTCCTAGTGTACTTGACTAACTCATTATCCTCAGCTTTGTTCAACAATAATTGAATAGATGAAGGCTTGAACTCCACTTGGGAAATAATTCTGAATTCTGTTTCTCCACATCCCATTCTCAGACCGTATGTAACCTATTAAAACAGCAGTGTTTTTTAAGTAGAATACTCCAAAACTAAATGGTTTTGCTTTTCAAATATAAGATTCTCTCTCTCTCTCTCTGTCTTTCTCCCTATTATCTATCTCTATCTCTATTTCTTTGCCTATTAATCTATCTCCATTTACTGGCTGCAATCCTGAATACTTAAGACTATGATGATATAATGATCAGGTATCTGGATATTTAACAGCTTACACAGCTTCGTTCTTCCCACTTTGGAGCAGAATAATTTTTATTTTTTTTTGAAAAAGAAGCCCTCATTTCTACTAACATAGTTTAAAATATTTGCCACTGACCTTCCAAATCTAGCCTTGGCATGAAATGTTTGGATAATTGTATATGAAAAAAATATTGAAATAATATTGAGTCACTAATGAAATAATATGAGAAAATGACCAATGAATATTAGGAACTCCAGATAAAAACATGATAGGAAAAAAGATTTTAAGAAAATGATCATTCTCATTTGACCTCTCACCCCAAGTCATTCAAAATATTAAATCATTTTCTTCAAAACGCTTAACAATTTATAAGAACAACTGACAAACTTATGAACTATTTAAATATAGTGATATCTTCTAAGATCCTACAATATAGTAAAATTAAGTAATAGAATGTAATTCAGAACTTTATGTACACAGTTATAATGAAATAGCAATCACTAAACAGTTATTTCAGTATGAACCATCAGCTGGTTCTGTACATGTAAAAGGGAACTATTTTTTTTTAATTCCTTCTAAGATTGTGGAACAAATAATATGGCAACAAATTATATTCAGGATGAAGTTTAAATCAAATTTTAGAAAGGGGATAAATTTATAAGATCAGTGAGAATACCTGTCCCCTTGAGTCTTTAATCTGTTCCCTATTTCTTCTATTAGATTTGCAAAGGCATAATTTATTCTAAATGAGTGATGGTGTTTGTGAAAAGTTCTGGTTCAGGTGATAGGAAGAAGGGATTGAAGGTCTTTTCTTTAATTTTTATAAGTCTGTAAAATAAATAAGAATTTAAGGTCATCATTGTTGTCCTTGTGATATTAATCAGATATTCAAATTACAACATTATCCCACACACTACTTTAAAAAAATACAATTCAAGTATTTGAATTGTATATTTACCTAAAATGGATTTCGATTCCATGTGATTTTAAGGAGTTAGATGCAGCCGATATTTACTGAAGCTCTTCCTGGAATACCTGGTGAAGCATAAAAAGTAATCCACCCTGAGATTGAAAAGTCACTGATAATTAAATGAGATTGCAGTTGAAAAAAAGCTCTTTCTTTTCTTCTCTTCCACTTTGATACCATTTCTATTCCTATGTTCCTTTTTATAAATTTATGTGAAAATTGCATGTAACAGTTAACAGCAGGAAATTGGCATTTCAGAGTAATAAGAAGACAAAAGTTGTATTATAGTCAAACTATGCTATTTTGTCAGTCTTTTCAGCAGAGTTCCATTTTTAGTCATAACTTAAATATAAGTATGTTTGAGTGAAGATATTATCCTTCTCCTTCTCAGTTCCTCTTTCATTCTCCCATGACTTGACATTGACATTCATCTTTGGATACCACAGAGTCAGTGTACACCACATTATAGATGACATTTTGCACTGTCAGACATTTCCACAGGTCTAAGATCAAAACTAAATTTATTTACTAGGTTTCTTTATTTTTCTTCTTCTTCTTCTTTTTCTGATGCCTTCAATATAGGTATTCCAAGTCTATGTATATAGCATATTTACACACAGGCTGTGCGATTTCATTTACATTCTTATTGAGTTCAGAAAGAAAATGCCAGGTATGCACCAAAATGTATTTAGAACTCTCTATTTTACTGTCAGTACAAAGATTTATAAACATATCTCCTCACAAATATGCACATGCATAACTCCATGCGGGGCAATAAGTTAGGTATTAGAAGTGCTTAAAGCAGTCTTTATGTAATATGACTTTTCCCTCTAGTATTCTATCATTTTCCTACATGCAGGATATCCAAAAACAAAAGAAGTAATTTCTCCCAAGGGATACTGAGTGCAAAAATTATATGCTTCAACTTATTCATAAATTCTTTGCAATCAGAGCTAAATCTGTATTTTAACAGGCAGTATCTATCCAGCATTTACTTAATGCAGATCATCATGATATGAAGGATTTGGGTTCAGCAGTGGTAGAAAATGAATAGGACCTTATCTTGTAAGGATCATTTAATTCAGTTGAAACCAGGTATATCAACCATGTTATTGATTATAAGAAAATATAATTTAAGTAATTAATTTGTAATTGATACTTGATAGGAATAAAAAAAATAATTAATTTGGGCAGAGGAATACCAAACATGGCATTAAGTAAGTGATTCTTTCTGGGCCTTAAAGAATAGATAGAAGTTAGGGATACAGACGAGCACAACAGATCAAGTCCAGAATCAAAGAAATAATGGCATTAAGCTGTGCTATTATGTGTTCTGATTATAAAAATACCCTGGATTGTCAACTGTGGTTACCTATAAGATTTATGAGGAATTATTATGTATCAGTGAATAGATGACTAAGAAAGGCTTTTGGCACCCTGTATCAAATGCATTTATTTAATGTGAGCAAAAATCTACTCTGGGCTCATCCCATTACAAATCTCCACAGCAATAAAAAGACACCAAAACAGTAAACACATATACCACACAGAGCTAAAATGTTAAATTTGAATTACACCCAGACACACACACACAACACACTCATGAATTTTACCTAAGTGCTTGTCATTTGTCAACCACTCTGTTAAGTTGTATGCATTCATTATCTCTTGGAATCCTCATTAGAACTCTAGGTGGTTAGTATTTATATTTGCATTTCATTTTCAAGTTAGTTCAGGTTCAGGAGGCTTACATAACTTGCTCAAACTTTATTATAGTGGATAGAATCAAGATTTATTCCTATATGAGTCCAGAACCAATATTGTGCTTTGCGTGGAATTAGAACAAGAGATTCCCTAGAAGTTAATACCAAACAGTAGCTAAAAAACTTGATTAAATGTACAGTTCCCCCACACACTTCTGTTTTATGTATGATTAAGATCATAGCCTCTGGAATTAAAGTGTCTCTGATTCAACCTTCTGCTGGCCATTTGGGCTTAGAAAATAATTCTTATGCTCTCTGTGATGCAATTTATTCATAACTAGAATGGAGGAAATAACAATTTTACTATTATTCTGGGAGTTATATAAGATATTTAACATGCTTAAACTATTTCTTCATGTATAGTAGGTACTCAACAAATGTCAGACACTTTATTATTATAATTGTTTATCATTATTATGCATTAATTTGACTCTACATATATTGATATATCTCTTGATAAGGTGACATTTTAATAAAGATAATTAGGTGATATAATTAAATAGCAAAATAGTACCCTAAAACAGGATGTAGAAAAGTTTGTGGAACATCCTCTTACCTAATCTTGGCTCTGAAGAATTGTTGATAATGATAAAACACAGACATACAGACAGTTCAAATAGACCTCCACAAACGTTAGCTCCCATCTAAATTTTGAAGAAAGGACCAAATTCCTCTTTTAGGAGAGGATCATTGATACTTACAGCATCCTCACCTATAAACTTACAAATTCTAGCCAGTCTTCAGGCTTCAGTTTATCTATACTTTCATTTTTCTATAGCAAAATAGTTTTCTCAAATGTCACAGGGATGATAACATATCTATTACAGAATTTGCCATATGGAACATTTTAATTCTTCTAATTCCACCTTTCATGTTAGAAATGTAAGACTTAGATGCTCAGGTTGTGACTCATTTATTCTGTCATTCAACATTGTTATTACTGGATATCAGTCAATATGGCAGACACTGAAGATATAAACACAAATCAATAGTATTACTAATGCTCATGAGCTCATCTGTATTGGAAGACACCAATATATAAATAAATACATAATGAAAGGAGTATATCTGATCCAGTGTTCAAGCAGAATTTACTTTTATGTCAGCTGGAGTGGATTTGAATATTAGTTTACAAAGTACTGCTTTTGACTGTGGAAAAATTTCCATCTCTGATTTGTATTAACTTTTATTATCTGTAAGATGGGGATGAATATTAATGAATATTAGCTTATACTATATGTATAAACTACACGTAAAATATCTAGGCATAGTAATTATTTCTTACCTTTCATTTGTAGGATTTCTGACAGATCTAATACAAGGTTTAGTGGGAGAATATTCAGCAATACATAGAAAGATTAAATTTACTCACCCAATTAGGAAAATGCAAAAATTGTCTGCTTTGTCTTTAAAATTCACTGGAGATAAAGAAAGAAAGGGAAGGGGGGAACTTCCTGAATGGCAGAATGAGAACTTCCAAAAATATGCTTCTCTATAAAGGGAACTTAAGCATTGGCAACAAATTGTCAGAGTCAAGATTTTCAGAGCTGAGAAAATTAACCAGAGTACTGAAAGGAACAGGAAAATGTTTCTTGTTTCTTTGAGAAAACCAATTGAATTTCAAGAAGAACAGCAGGATTTATGGCAATATACCTTTGCCTATTCCTCTCCGTATTTCTACAACTCTGCAGCAGCCTTGAAAACTACCAGGCTCACAACCATAGCAACTAAGAAAACAAGCTGCCATGTAGCCATAGGCATGGACAGACCAGATTTCCTGTTCCTCAAAAAATCCCATACCTAGAGCAGGTTCACTATGTGGCTTGTCTGGCATCTCCTTAGAAGGATCTCTGTTGCAGAGTGATATTATTTGCTAAGTAGATGTTTACATCAAAGGATAATTTTCATTAAATTTACTCGTTGAAAACAATGAGTAAAAGAAAAAAAAATTAACATCATAGCTGCCTAAAGCTGTGATACATACTGTAGCAAAGAGGAGGCTGACCAAAAATTTTAAAGGAAGATCTAGGGAATGAGATGTTCACAAGATACTTTGAAAGCTCTGAAATTCTTATAGGAGAACTAAAGGCTATGCAAGTGCAAAAATGTGTTCAGGACCCTAAAGATGGAAGGAAGCCCCAAACTCTCAATTCTTGATGAACTTGAAGTCTTGTGTGGGCAAGAATTGGAAAGCTAAACCAAAGCTGTAAACTGCATGAACATTAAAGCCATCCCCGCACATAGACAGAGTCCCACTGGCAAGAGGCAGAGAATGTAAGTTTCAAGACATTAAAAAAACAAAAACAAAACAAGAAAAAAACTAATCTAACAAATCATTACCAGCCCTGGATGCTAACAGAGCAGAGATTCAGTGGCCATACATAGCAATAAATACAGACTTTAGTGAATTAGTACTGAAAGGCAAAATTGTGGAGACAGTAAATAAAAAGATCAGTGGTTGCCAGAGGTGGAGAGTTGAAGACAGATGAATAAGCAGAGCACAGATTTTTACAGCAGAGAAAATCTCTCATGATATTACATTAATAATATATGTCATTATACATTTGTCTAAATCCATAGAATATACAATATCAAAAGGTAACCCCAAGATAAATTATGGATATTAGGTGATTATGATGTCAATGGAAGTTCATCCTCAGCAAAATCTCTACTATTGTGATGAGTGATTTTGTAAATGGGGAAGGCTATGCATGTGTGAGGCAGGTGTTTTATTGGAAGTCTCTGTGCCATCCTTTCAATTTTATTGTAAACTTAAAACTGCTCTGTTTAAGAGAAAAATTCTTGGACAAAAAAAAAAAAAAAAAAATTAGTCCTGAAAATTCATTAAGAAGACAGCAGCAAAAACGACACACCACCACCACCACCACCAACAGAAAGCAATAACAATATGGCCACTTAAAATATCATGCTGTAATCTATCTGTCACAATAGAAGTTGTGGAACACTGACTAACCCCAAAGAGGGAGGTTTCTTTAGGAGAAAAGGAGCATATTAGATATAGACTAAAACAACATGAAAAGGAATGTGGGATCTTGAAGACCAGGATAGACAAATATAAATTTTAAAACTTCATGATTTAAGTGGTCTGGCAGAAGATATTAGAAATGAACTAGAGGGGTGCCTGGGTGGATCAGTTGGTTAAGCATCTGACTCTTGATCTTGGCTCAGGTCATGATCTCATGGTGCTGTCTGGCTCTGTGCTGACAGCATGGTGTCTGCTTGGGCTTCTCTCTCTCCTCTCTGCTGCTCCTCTCTCTCTCTCCAAAAAACAGAAAAACAAAAACAAAAAAAAAAGCTTTTTTTTTTAAAGAAATGAAACAGAAATTTTAATTGTTATTAGATCTAAAAAAGTGAATGAGGCAGAAAAAATTTTAACAGGAAAAGAAGGACAAGATATTGGAAGATTATTGAATGAATGTATGAGTCAGAAAGCAAATATAAAGGGGAAGGAATGCATTAATTCAAATCTAGCAAGTACTGGTGGATTTACATGACACAAAATGAAAAGGTCCATTTAAGCTATAGGTTGAACAACCACAAATAAAGACTCTTGAAAGAAGTTAAATAACAGCAAGTGAAAATAAAATACTATAGGCATATCTTACTATGGAAAGAATAGATGAAACCAAAATAATTGAAACTCAGTTCTTGAGACATTCAAGATTTGGGAAATGAAGTGGGCACTGTGAGAAACTATGTGCATAGATTTAGTCCTCTCCAAGAATCTATAATATGAAATTCAGAAATATTAACATAAGCTTCAATTCAGAAATGTCCTGAAGATAATTCTTCGTCTTCTCCTTCTCTTCCTCCTTCTCTTTCTTCTACTTCTTCTTCATTTTTCTGATAGATTAAAAAGTACATAATAAAATAGCAAGAAATGAGAAAGCTTCATATATATATATATATAAATATATATAATATTTAAGAGATTTCACAACAAAGGCATCGGGGGAAGCCAATGTGTCCAAGTATCAGAGGCCTGCTTATAGAATATTGTGGATTGAAGATCACTAGAGAGCAATAATTCAGAACTTCATTACCAGAAACAACTCACCCAAGGCTAAATCTAAATTAAAAGGAATTAAATATGCCAAATATGGAAACCAAAAACAAATTTTAATTTTATTAAAAGTGCCACTCCCTGGGAGAATATTCACAGTGAAATGTCCTCATGTATAGTAAACCTAATTACTTAATTAGCTCTATATGAGAGGATTTATTTCAATATTACATAAAGCCATGGTTAGCACTATGCTCTCTTAGAACAAATGGTAAAGCTGAGCCCACGATTATGGATCTTCTCCAGTGTAACTGAGTTTCCTACATTCTTGTACTGTGAACATCACTTTTCTTGGTATAACAGCTCTACAGGCAAGGTGTTTCTGCATTTTCTAAGTTTTGAGAGTGTGCACATACATGTGCGTGTGTAGGTAGAGTTGTGGGGGTGTGTGTTGGGGTAGTCAAGGTAAGTGTTGCATAAATCTTATATGTGCTCTTTATTTATTTGGACTTTTTAAATGCGATACCCAGAAAACTTCTCTTTTAAGGACATGAGGACACTGCTTTTGTTCTAGTATAAGACATACTTTGTAGCGGTCAAAGAAATCACACCATTATCAAGGTATTGGGGAAAATATCTGTCTTATTATAGTCAGAATAGTTCATTGGGATATATGAATTCTGGGTTTTAATTACTTTGAGTTTTAACTCATTAATGCAGTACAAATTGATTTTTTATTGTAATCCCTCAGTATTTTAATTCTTAGTGACTTGAACTTACAAATTTAATATTTAAACTTCAATATCTTTAAGAATTCTAATATATGAAAAATGTTTTTATTCAAGTTTATGGCATCCCTATATTATCACAGCTATGTAATTGGCAATACTATTTAATTTTGCTAAAATACTTCTGATGGGTTTTATGAGATAAAATGAGCAGGAAAATTTTTCTTTATAATGTCTTGGATATAGAAAGGTTAAGTTAGCTTCAATAATGAACTGCAGTGGCTGGCCCATTTTGAAGTATTGTAGGCACAAAAGGAAAATGACCCATTGGTGATTCTATAAAAGCACCCAAGAAAGCTTTCAGAATTGGAAGCTATGAGAGAAAATTTAAGTAAGTGGAAACAAGACTGTCACCATGAATTGATAATCTCCTCCCCATAGATTTCAGGTTTAAAGCCAAATACAAGGAAAAAAAAAAAAAAAAGGAGAATGGTGAAAAAGAGCACTGACACACCTTACTTCAGTAAGCCATGTGTAAGAATCTCCTTAAAGAAGCTGCTCTGAACGAATCTCCACTGTTTGTCTTTTCTTCCCATGGAGGGACGGGTTATCTGACTGAGGAACAGGAGATAAAGAGCTAAACGTGTTTACTCAGCCCCCATCAGTTGCCCTCCTTGCTTAAGGGTTTATAGAAGGCTTGACTTTGTGGTCATAGCCTTTGTGGTTCTTATCTAATAAGGAACATAATTGGTTGAGTGAATGAAATAATTATGTTTAGGTAATGCCACTATAAAACTCATATAATGCCTTGGAGCTGTGGTTTCAAAAATGTTTGGATCATTGACACTGTTGAAAGACTGATGAATATTGTGTAATTTTCCCCCAGAAATCCTGTACTTCTGAATAAAATTAGTCATAAAACTTTAGAGATCCATGGGCTCCAGATTAATAATTACTTTTTAGAAAACATTTAAATTGAAACTCAAGCCAACCTACAAATTAATTTATATATGATATTCAGTATTCATTATACCTTCTACATTTAAAACTACATTACATCTTGTGAGTTACTTTATAATTTAGTAGAAAGTAAGTGACTGGAAAAATTAAATATTAAGCAAATGTTATACTTGAATAAAATTGGCATATTAAGACCCAGAGGGAGGAAAATGACTCATTTTCATTATTATTCCACATATATTCTTTTAATTAAAAAGTGTCAGGTACTAAAAAACTACCAATACCCTAGTATTAATATATATTTTTCATTACTAGAATATCTATGTTTTTTTTTTAATGTTTTATTTATTTCTGAGAGGGAGAGACAACGTGAATAGGAGAGGGTCAGAATGAGAAGGAGACACAGAATCCGAAACAGTTTCCAGGCTCTGAGCTATCTGTCTGCACAAAGCCCGAAACGGGGCTTGAACCCACGAACCATGAGATCATGACCTGAGCCGAAGTCGGATGCTCAACTGACTGAAACACCCGGCTGCCCCTATATTATTTAAAAATGGAGAAATAACAGATATGATGGAAAGTGCTTCAAATTCCAGTTATTTTCAAAGTTAATTATTTTATTTCTAATTCAGTTTGGAGATAAATACCTAAGATACAAACTAAATCATGTAAATATAAAATCAAGTACACAGAATTTGATATTAAGAAAGTGCTAATTTCAAAATTTTAAAGTGAATAAATGCTTTTAGTTTCTTGCATGCTATATTCTAAAATCATGTATATGTTGTATCACCTTGTGCTAAGTCAGCAAAAGTACTTTAAAAAATAGTGTTATACAAATAACTATGTTAGGCTGATAATAACTCCAAAATTTATATCTATATCTTAATCCTTAGAACCTATAAATATTACCTTATTTGGAAAAAAAGTTTATGCAGATGTGATTAAGGAAGGCCCTGGCAATGAGAATATCAATCTGAATTATATGGAGGAGTTTTAAATGTCATCATAAATACCTTTAGGAAAGAAGCAGAGAGATTAGATCACGGCACATCCAGAGGAGAAGCAATATGGAGACAAGCAGAGAGGGATTTGGCCATGTACTATAACACACCATCAGTCACCAGAAGTTGAAAGAGGTAAAGAACAGGTTTCCTTTTATGGTCTCCAGAGGGAGGGTAGCCCTGCTGATGCTCTGTTTTCAGACTTCTGAACTCTAGAATATAAGATAATAAATTTCTGTTGCTTTAAGCCACAAATTTGTGGTCATTTGTAATGGCAGCTAATAGAAACTAACTCAATGGGTAATAACAGTTAAGCACTGACTCTTTTCTAGGCATTTCTTTACATTTATTCAGTCACTCAATCTTCATATGATAAAGGAATAGCATATTTATACATAACTGATCTAAATCAGGTATTGTTCTAAGCATTTCACATGGATAAGCCCATATAATTTTCAAAATAAGAGTATGAGCTAATTAATACTGTTATTATAATTTTACAAAGGTAAAAACTGATGCAGAGAACGTCAATTATTTTTTCTCAGAGCTAAACAACTGGTAAATTGCAGGATTGTGACTTGAATCCAAAGCATTTGGTTCTAGATTCTGGACTCTTAACTACTATATCATGATGACTTTCTGAAATTTAAATATGAAGCCTTGGTAATGGATACTCCTTCTTTCTCCCATAGTTCAGATAATGAAGCTGGCAAAGAAGATTAAGTAAATCCCCTACTGGCATATAGTTGGTTGGTGATACAGGCAGGATTTGAATTCATGCAGCTTGACAGCACAATAAGACAATCTAAACTTCAACCATTCTGCTATCCTGTGTCTCAAGTAGTTTTCTTAGATTGAGTCTCTTTTTTCATTATATATTCTCCACGGAAGCAAATTATCTGAAATACCTATGAATTATACCGAACTAAAAATTTGCACTGATACTCAGTAAACATATACAGGAAATTTATCTTAAAAGCCTGCTTTATAGTTTGCAAATGCAACTCACAGTCATGGATTGTACAACCTCTATGCAAATTTGAATTTCATAATCAATTTTGAGCCTTTCTATCATGAGAAATGGCAAAAATAGTCTGAATAGTGAAATGGCATATTAATTCTAAATGTCTTCCTTCCAAAGCAAAATCTAATGTATTTAGACATCTCCTTATAATTTTAGACTAAATTTTATTCAATAAATTATTAAGGAATACCATTTCAATTAAACTTCTTTTAAATCTTGGAATATGTACACTACTGTGGAGTAAGACGTTTGAAATTCACCACATAAATAATTAAAAGTTTTCTGTACTATTTTTTCACAATGACTCAGCAAGTAGCTGAGACCTACTTTCTGTATTCTCTTTCTTTATATATTGTTAACATACCCCCTCATTAACATCCTACATACATGCCATGCACACCTACACATACTCACATACATAATAATTTTAGATATTTAGGGAAAATACAAAAGAAAAATATCTACTGTACCTTTTTAAATGATAAAATAATCCATTAAGGACATTTTAACACCAACAATAACATGATCTAAAAGCATTAATTACATAGATATATATGTAATACATATACATGTTTTTAATTCAAAGATTCATATGGTGACTTCACATACAATCTATTTTTAGCATTTATAAGGCTGTAGGCAGTGATGTAAACTCTGAATAATTAGTTATATTAGGACAGCTAAAATAAGCTATTGTTTGGTTAGGCTAGTGAAACAATTAAATTTAAATCTTTTGGAAGATTTTGTATTTGTTAAATATTTTGAAAATAACATAATTTATCTGAGTCACTTCATGTTATAAAATTGGAATTATCTGCATTTAATTTTGTTATCAGTAATGGTTTTTAATAGGAGTGCTAAGATGGAAACTTGATATATTCCTTAACTATAGCAGTTTACTCTTCTATATAGTTTTGTTTGGTTGTTTTTATTTTTTTCTCTTCCCTATGTTTTTATCTATATAGAACTCCTTGTTTTCCTACAACATACAGTGCAAAAGACCTCTCTGAGGCTAACTTTAAATTCCATATTTGACAGTGAATCTATTAAGCATCATGCATGCTTTGACACGCTCTCCTTTTTTTTGATACCTGATTTTTCAGGGTAACTTTATGTTTCCTCTTCCAACTTTATGAATTCTTCCATTGATTCCCTTAAATGTACGGTTCCTCATCCTAATGGCCTTTTTTTTTTTTTCAATTTTTGTTTATACACCGTGTCTATCTTGCTTTGCTAAACATGTAACCACTAATTTTGCAATGAATTCATGTGCAAATATCTGCATCATGTCCTCAATCCTTACAAGAACTCACATACCTGTAGACACAAATGAAGTGAGCCTTGTTGCATAATCTGTCTCATTCCAATGTTTTAAATCTCCATCTTGCTTTATAGTTAAGGGTATCCTTATTTTCCAGATATCTTTATGGGAAATTCCAGTTAATCTGAGTGCTCTTTTAATATACCTACTCCGGTAAAGGAACTAGGTTTGCTGAATGGAAGTTGCTTTGGGTCAATTGTGCTAAAGCACAGAAGCTTGCCAGCATCCTCAGGTTTGCTCAATTAAAGTTGAATTTTATATCAACAATGTATATGCTTCAGTATATATTCCAACTATTGCACAAGACACACTTATACTAAAAAAAAAGTATTCTGTAAATCTGAAATTAAAATGGTTTTCCTGTATTTTTATTTGCTAAATATGGTAGACTCAGGGTACATAAACAAACACTGCCCTTTGTAGTGTCTAATTTATGAAGCAGAATTTTGTGCTATTCCAGTACTGCAGGATGCAAAAGTTAGGTTGGATGCCATGTCATGGTTAAGGAACATGGGTCTTCCTTAAAAGCAAGAAGATAGGCATATGGAGTGTGAATCTGATTTTTTCCTTATGATCTTCTCTAAAAAATTAAGGAATCATATGTACTGAAAAAATATGGCTCTAATCTGATAATATTAGAGTAATATGGCAGGTCTGCAATTAGTAACTGAGGCTGCTCAGTCTACTTCCACATACCGAAATTAGTCAGTATGTTTCTTTGAAGGAAAGAAACATCCTACTTAGTTTACTAATAGGCCTGAGTTCAAAATGTGACAGTGCTTTGCCATTGAGCTCTTTCAGTTAACAAGATTAACAAAAATGCTTTTCCAGGATTAAATAACTATATTATGTGTGTATGTATGTATATATACACACACAAATGACATATGCATATGCTATTTAATCCTCATAATACCCTATGAGTTAGTATAATTATTATTAAGTTACTGATGAGGAAGCAGAGGCACAAACAGATAAAATAATTTGAGCAATATTTATTCAGTATGTGTTAGATTTAGGATTTGAACCCCAGTAGATAGTTTGGTTCTAATAGTTATTGTTTGAACCACTAGGTTCCACCATAAGTCTACCTCTCAATATCATGGTAGTCCTCAAAGCTAATAGATTATCTTATATTAGATAAATGTTTTATCCTCTTCCCAATCACACAAATTAGAAACATCCCATTCACTCCCCACTCTGTCTCAAGTGCACTAGTTTCACTGGCTGCATTGTTTAAAAAAAAAAAAAAAAATCTACCCTCAAAACTAAAAATAAAATCATCTTCTTTTTCTTTTTTTTAAATTCCTGTTCTCCTTGCCTCTTTTAAAGCTTTAAATCCCTGTTTGGAATTTAACAGCCCAACCAAAAATATTTCTTCTCCTGACACTGGCCTCTTTCCTATTTTGTTTCAGTCTTTATAATGCCCCCAGGGAGTTTATCTAAAACATAAATCTGATTGTGCTGTTTTCCTCCTACTTTGGAAAGCTGATAACTTACAGGATAATAAGGTCAGTCATAGGCTCTTCAGAAGCTCACAGTGGACTTAGAAAGACAGGGGAATTGTTAAAAAAATTCTGTCACCTTGAATTGTGTTCCTAGTTAGCTGTCAATCTAGAATAGACAAAAATATAAATTGGGAGGGATTACTTAAACAAATACTAAAAATATTTAGAAAGAAGAAAAATAATTTCAGAAAGAAGACCTGAGGTACAAGAAAGAATCTTTAAATGTGGAATTAGTAAAATTAGATTGAACATGAGTTAAATTTGCCTTCATAAAAATAAAAATATGAAATCAGGGAATAGATATAGAAGATTTCTAGAATTCATAAAGCAAGGGATTTAGACTGCTTAAATTCATTGTTGAGAGAAGTATAAGTTTACATGCTATATGGTTTAACATATGAAAGATTAATATTTATTCAATTACTTCAAACAGAGTCTTGAGAAAAGGGGGATTAAAAATTGCCATAATACATCAAAATTATTTAAAAAAATAGAAGTGAGGACATAAATAAAGACACATATCATAAGATATAAGATAAAATGGGTAAGAGATTATATTGCTATAAGAAAATCACTCAGCTACAAGTGGTTTAAAAGGGGCTTTCATTAAACTGATATAGAGAGAACTTCATAGTGAAGTAACAGAAAGAAAAAAAATATGCCAAGAAGAGATTAACAACAGCAACAATACTGCTGGTCTATTAATAGTCATAAAGAGACATATCTATTTGAAGGATATATTCCTAAAAGGAAAAAGTAAAAACATGAGCAGATTTGATTTTGAAAAAAAAAAAAAAAAAATCTGACTAGCAAGTGAGAGTTGGAAATATGGGAAGAAAGAACAAAAGAGAGTCAGAGGAGAGAGAGGAAGGAAAGGAAGTTGGTAAAAGCAAAATCTAGAGAATTAAGGGGAATGTGTTCCTCTCATAGATGGAAAAATTAATGTTGTGGATTAACCTGTAACCAGATTCAAAGGTGAAATAAAGTTGCTAATGAAAAGCATATTGAAAAAAAGGCATTTTAGTTTGTTTTTCTTTGGTGATTTTTGCCCCCTCTGCTCCTAGGCTTTGGAAGCTCATGCTATAATGTTAAATAAATTCATTTAAAAAATAAAATAGAAGATAATTCCAACAGTTTCTGAGGGGGACAAGTAGTAGCTCAGATACCACAAATCACTGCCTCTAAATTAATACTGTTTGTCTTGACAGGAAAACCATGGCTCCCAAAAGTCAATTACTGGATTTTACTTTTCTTTCTTTTTAATTTATTTAAATGTTTTATTTATTTCAGAGAGAGAAAGAGAGACAGTGTGAGCAGGAGAGGATCAGAGAGAGAGGGAGACACAGAATCTGAAACAGGCTCCAGGCTCTGAGCTAGTTGTCAGCACAGAGCCCGACGCGGGGCTCGAACCCACGAACTGTGAGATTGTGACCTGGGCCGAAGTCAGACACTTAACCGACTGAGCCACCCAGGCACCCCTGGATCTTTCTTTTCTAAATGACAAAAGGCTTTTGTATTCCAAGTCTCTGGTATATTGTTAACATGGGAAGCAATTAACAAACCACTCCAGAGTTTAGCAATTTCTGTTATCAGTTATAAGTCATAATAATAAAAACATGTATATAGTGTAATTTGTTATTTCTTCACCCTTGGATTTGTCTTCATGTTTTTAAGACCTGTAGTGTCCAGTGGGATGTACTATAATAAATAGTGGAAAATGAAATTACCTTTATTACTGTTTACTATGAGAGACATAAAGTCTAGTTACTATTATAAAATCCTAAGGAATATGAATTATTTATTACCCTTAATTTATAAAAATATTTTTAACTTGGGGACTATAACTTGAAAATATGTTTTAATGATGTTCATATTGGCACCACTCATAAAACTTCCAATATTGTTCCTTATGCATACTATTTCAGCATAACGTAAGTAGTATCTACATTCGGGATCCAAGTTTTGCAGTCCTTAGGAATCCATCATAGCATTCATTTATAGTCAGGAATAAATATTGAAATTACCAATATCCACTTTTGGAGATGCTAAAATATTTATTTTTTAAATCAACATAGGGGTGCCTGGGAGGCTCGGTTGGTTAAGCGTCTGACTTTGGTTCAGGTCACGATCTCACAGTTCATGGGTTTGAGCCCCACGTCGGGCTCTGTGGTGACAGCTAGCTCAGAGCCTGGAGACTACTTTAGATTCTGTATCTCTCCCTCTCTCTCTTTCTCTCTCTCTCTCTCTCTCTCTCTCTGACCCTCCCCTGCTCACACTGTCTCTATCTCTCTCAGAAATAAATAAAACATTTTAAATAAAAATTAAAAAATCAACATAAAAATAGGAAAGAATAAATGAAGACTAATTGGAATACCAGGATCAATTGCCTCAACATATACTATTGAAAAACATCCTGGTTCTAGAACTTTCTAAATTAATTGCATTAAGTTGAACACAATTGCATAAAACATTTAAGTCTTTATTATAGTGGGGATCAAAAAGTTACTTGTTTCTAAATTTTATATTTTACATTAATATTTGCATATCCAAATAAATTATTCATGGTTACACTAAATTCATATCTGTGTTGGAATACAAATTTATTTGCTAGTCTGAAGTTTTTATCTCTTTTTTTTTTCATAAAAAGTCACGAGGATTAATATATTTAATGATATTTGACATAAAGATTAGGAAGAAAGTTTTAATTAATACTGAGGGCCACCTGAATCTTTGTGTCCTATTAAAAGATACTTGTCTTTAAGTCTGAGGATTAAATGAAGAATCAGAGTACTTAAATGTCCATTATATATTTATAGAACTTCCTGACTATTAAAAACCAGTATTTAAATATAAAGCAGTCTTAGTATTATGATACCTAAATTCCCTGAAGTATGGCACCAATGAATATTAGCTAGGAAACCATTATCTCAAAAGTCATAATTGTTCTTGGGTCAAGCGCTCACTGACCCTTCAATTGCACATACTTCTTTAAATGGTAGCTTTTAGTTTAGTTTTCATTCATCTCATTCCTTCCATTCCTCTTGCTTCGTAGGCAAGAATTAATGCTGACTCTTTTTCTGCTCCAGTTCTAAATGCTCTTAGCTTCTCAAAACCTTTCCCATGATATGCCAGATTATCTATAATGAAGTAATTTACAGTTAAAATGCTCTTTTCTTTTTTATTTCTCTAATTTGTTCCAAATACTCCACTGTGGCTTGGTATTATTTTGCTTTTTAAACTAAGAATGTAATCCAGAGAACTGGTATGATGAATTATATGTGGGTAAATATTGCACATCCGTCATCCAAGGTGGTGTAGTAGTAATGATAATAAAATCAAAATAATAATTTAAATTAATGTTAGCCTGTTTTCCTTTATGAAAACTGACATATTACTGACTGTTTTGAAACTATGAGAGCTAAGACATAAAAAGTCTTGTGACTTTTCATAGATGACACATCTAGAAATTGGCAAAGTTTAAAATTGAATCCAGTCCTTCTGGCTCAGTTAGTTTTCTTTCTACATAACTACAGTTCCTAGTCAAGAAAATGCTCCAAGGAAAGAAGCCTTTAAATTGGGTGCATCAATTTTATTTATGTAGACTTCCAAACACCTGTACTCACCACCTTCCAGACTTCCATGAGCTTTCCTCTTCCCAGAAACCTGTATCACTTACTCATTGTATTTCTCTTTCAATAACCACTTTTTCTGCTCAGGCTTCCCTTCCATTTTCCCATACTCACTGAACCAAATTATTTCCTCAGACATACAAGCAAGTTGTTTAAACTTTCACTGAAAGCAGATAACTATAGATACTAGTGTCTTATTTTAGGAAATTATCTACATTAAGAGGTGAATCTGGCAAATAGCAACATGAGTTAGGAACAGGAACATTAGAATTAATTTTTTTCTTTTAGAGAATATTTCTGTGTAAATTTTCTTTAAATGAGCTGTTAGTTATTTTGATATAATGTAGTATTTTCAGATGTATTTTTCTCTGTCATGCGGTATTTTGGTTAAGTGAAATTTCAGCTCTGACCTTAACGAGTGATAAGACTTAGACAAATTATGCAACATTTGTAAATATTTTTGAAGGAATATAGTTTGGTTTGTTTCTCAAACTTAGGATGTACTTTAGAATATAATAGACATGACTCTGTACTTATTTTTTTAAACATTTTATTATGTTTTTAAAGTTTATTTATTTATTTTGAGAGAGACAGAGACAATGTGGAGGGGAATGGGTAGAGAGAGAGGGAGAGAGAAGAATCCAAGCAGGCTCAAACTCATTAAACTGTGAGACCATAACATGAGCTGAAACTGATTCCTAAGATTTACCCACTGAGCCAGCCAGGTGCCCCATGACTATATTTTTCTAAAGGAACTACTCATTAGGAGAAAATCTGGAGAATTTTTTTTTTACTTTAATAAAGATAATTATGCCCTATCATCTAACTGGATGTAAGGGCATAGACATTATGTGTTTTTTGAATATTCAAAATTGATAGTAATACAACCAGATGTAGACCTGAATAAGAGCTGGTATTTGATAACTACTGTACTATATTAGTCTTTACCTGTCCTTCCACCACCAAATTATTAGATGATTATCATAAATAATACAAATAACACAAGCATAGATATTAATTTGTGTATGCCCCAATTATAAGTTGGTTATAAACTAAAGAAAAACATTCAGTAGATTTATATGCTAGTTTAAAGTGGAGATGAACATGTGTCCCAGCTTAATTGACATAGTTTCAATTAACCCCTGCTGTTTAGTTGTAATAATTAATAACAATCTATTTCATTTCTACAGTTGTCCAGTTCAAATAATAATTACATGGCATATTAGGTAAAGCCAGTATTTTGTATTTTATTTATTTGTTTATTTTAAATGTTAGTTTTTAGAGCAGTTTTCTTTTTTTTTTTTTTCTTTTCTTAATGTTTTATTTATTTCTGAGAGAAAGAGAGAAACAGCGTGAACAGGGGAGGGTCAGAGAAAGAGGGAGATAGAGAATCTGAAACAGGCTCCAGGCTCTGAGCTGGCTGTCAGCACAGAGCCCAACGTGGGGCTCGAACCCATGAACCATGAGATCATGACCTGAACTGAAGTTGGACACTTAACCAAGTGAGCCAGCAAGGTGCCCTAGAGCAGTTTTCATTTAAGCAACATTGAATGGAAAGAACAGGGAGTTCCCATATAGTTCCTGTCACCACACGAGCACAACTTCCTCCCCATCCATATTCTGCACCAGAGTAATACATTTCTTACAATTGATAAACCTACATTGACACATTATTATCACTGAAAGTCCATTGTAAAACTAGGCTTCACTCTGAATGTTGTATATTTTATGGATTTGTTGAAAACGTTGAACATATTTTCAAATAGTTTTTTCCATTTGTTAATCTTTGGTAAGGTGTCTTTTCAGGTCTTTTGCCCATTTTATGGTTGGGTTGTTAAGTTTTAACAGTTCTTTTTATATTTTGAATGGCAGCTTTTCATCAGATGTATCTTTTGCAAATATTTTCTCCCAGTTTGTGGCTTGTCTTCTGATTCTTTTAATAGTGTCTTTTGAAGGGAATATTTTTAAAATTTTGATTATATCTAGATTATCAGTTATTTTTTTCATGGATTGTGATTGTGTTGGTTTATCTAATTGCTGAGATGTATTTGAGACTGCACTGAATCTATAAATCAAGCTGGAAAGAACTGATATCTTAACAATATTAAATCTTCCTATTATGCACGTGGGATCTCTCCAATTATCCAATTATCTAGTTATCCTTGATAAATTTCATCAGAGTTTTGAATTTTTCCTCATATAGGTCTTGTACATATTTTGTTAGATTACACTAACATTTTGAGGAGTACTAATGTAAATGTTAATATGTTTTTAATTTCAAATTTTACTTGTTCATTGCTGGTATATTAGGAAGTGATTGACTTCTCTTGTGTTAATTATGTATCCTATAATTGTGCTATAATTGTAAATTAATACCAGCTGTGTATGTGTGTGTGTGTGTGTGTGTGTGTGTGTGTGTGTGTGTGTGTGAGTTCTTTCAGATTTTCTCTATAGATGATCATGTCATCTGAAAACAAATACAATTTTATTTTTTTCTTCCAACCTTTATGTCTTCCATTTCCTTTTCTTGTCTTATCGTATTAGCTAGGACTTCCAGTATGATATTGAAAAGGAGTGGTAAAAGAGAATATCTGTGTCTTTTTGTATTAATGGGAAATCTTCTAGGGCCTCACCATTAAGTATGATGTTAGGTATAGGTTTCTTATAGATATTATTTGTCAAGTTGAGGTAGTTCCTCTCTATTCATGTATATGTTCCTATTGAGAGTTTTTATCATGAATTATTATTGGATTTTGTTGTTTACTTTTTCTGCATCTATTGATATGATAATGTAAGTTTTCTTCTTTAAATTACTATGGTGATGGGTTACATAAACTGATTTTGAATGTTGAAACTGCTTTAAATATCTATAAGTATTCCTAGTTGGTAAAGGTGTATAATTCTTTTTATACATTGCTGCATTTGAAGCTAATCTTTTCTTTCAATTTTTTTAAACAACAAGGAAAAAATAACCACGAAAACAATGCACTCATTTCTTCTATCCCCATCCCTGCCTTTGGCAACAGCCAGGATGTACTCTGACTGTGAGTTTGGGTTATGTATGTATGTATGTATGTATGTATGTATTTATCTAATTATTTATTTATTTAAGATTCCACATATAAGAGAGATCATGTAGTATTTGTCTTTTCTGATTTATTTCGCCTAGTGTAACACTCTAGAAGTCTATCCATGTTGTCACAAATGGTGGGATTTTATTTTTTATTGGTAGATTTAATTCTGTTTTATGGCTGAATAATATTCCATCAAGCATATATGTTATATGTCACCATTTCTTTAACTATTCATCCATCACGTTTCCATACCTGGGCTACTATAAATAATGCTGTAATGAACATAGGAATGCTTATATATTTTTGAGTTAGAGTTTTCATTTTCTTCTGGATGAATACCCAGAACTGGAGTTGCTGGATCAAATGGTAGTTCTGCTTTTAATTTTTTGAGGAACCTCCACACTGTTAATTGGTAATTGCTAAAGTTTTGTTGGGGATTTTTACATCTATGTTATTGACAGGTATTTATCTGTAGTTTTCTTTTATTATAATGTCTTTGCCTGGTCTTGGTATTAGGGAAATGCTGGATTCATAGAATGGGTTAGGAAGTATTCCTTCTTCTTCTGTCTTCTGAAGGAGACTATAAAAAAATTGATTTTGTTTATTCCTTAAATGTTAGATAGCATTGACAAGTGAACCCATCTAGGCCTTGCAATTTGTGTTTCAGAACATTATTAATTATTGATTCAATTTCTTCGATACATATAGGTTGGATTCATTTATCTATGTATACTTGCATTAATTTTGGCATATTGTACCTTTCAAGCAATTGGTCCATTTTATCTGTACCATCAATCTGTTATCAAGATTATTAGATTTATCTAGATTACTTAGATTATTATTTATCTAGATTACTATTATCAGTTTTATCTAGGTTATGTGGGCATAAATTTTTTTTAATATTCCTTTTTTATCTTTTGAATGCCCATGAGTTCTATAGTACTGTCTTGAATTTTATTTCTTATATTACTTAACTCTCTCCTCTCACTTCTATTTTTAGTTAGCCTGTCTAGAGTCCTATCATTTTTATTGATATTTCTGAAGACCCAGCTTTTGGTTTCGTTGACTTTCTGTATTGATATTCTATTTTCAATTACACTGATTTTTTGTCTAATTCTTACTTTTTTCTCTTGCTTATTGTAAATTTAATACATTATTTTCTAGTTACAAAGGTTAATACTTAAAACAGAGCCTTAGGAAATCAGCTAATACATATAAAACAGATGTTATAAATATATTTAAAATTGATAAGGAGGTTATGTCTGACAAGGAAATCAGTCATATTTTCCTTGTTTTTTCTAAATGACAATTGGGATTGTCATTGGGTTGGGATTTTATTTTATTTTTATTTTCCTTACTTTTATTGGTGTATAATTGACATATTAAATTGTCACTATTTAAGATATACTGCATAATCATTGATATACACATAGATTGTGAAATGATTAACATTATTAATTTAATTAAACATCTATCACCTCACATAGTTATCATCTTTTTATTGGGGCAAGAAGTCCTAATATCTGTTGTCTTAGCAAATTGAAGTTAATAATACAGTGTTAACTATAGTCACCATGCTGTACATTAGATCCCAGTACATATGCAGTTTATTTATTTGTTTGCTTGTTTTTAGAAGTTATTCATTTTATAAATGAATTTGTACCTTTGTTATCTACCTACTTTCCCCATTCCCAACCCCTGGAAACCCATTCTACTTTCTGAAATTTTGATATAATCCCACTTACTTATTTTTTTTCTGTTTCCTGTACTTTTAATGTAATACCCAAAAATCATTGCCAAGATCAGTGTAAAGTATCTTTTCTCCTGTGTTTTTTTCTGAGTTTTATTTTTATTTATTTATTTTTAATATTTTTATTTATTTCTAGGAGAGAGAGGGAGAGACAGCATGAGCAGGGGAGGGTCAGAGAGAGAGGGAGATACAGACTCTGAAATAGGCTCCAGGCTCTGAGCTGGCAGTCAGCACAAGCCCGACGCGGGGCGCGAACCCACGAACCGCGAGATCATGACCTAAGCAAAAGTCGGACGCTTAACCGACTAAGCCACACAGGCGCCCCTTTCTATGAGTTTTATAGTTTCATGTCTTACATTTAAGTCCTTAATCCCTTTTGAGTTACTTTTTGTCAGTGGTATGCCACAAGGATCAGTTCCTTTCTTTTATGTGTATATCCACTGTACATTTTTTATGAATATATTCAGTTTTCTCAGTTCCATTTATTGAAGACTACCCATTACCTATTGTATGTACTTGGTGCCCTTGTCTAAAATTAGTTGGCTAATACATGGTTTTATTTCTGGGATCCTTATTTCATTTTGTTAGTCCATGCTAGTAAGTTTTATGCCAGTACCCTTTTGTTTTGATTAGTAATATATTTGAAATCAGAAAGTGTAATTCCTCCAGCTTTGTTTTTGTTTTTCAAGATTGCTTTGGATATTTGGGGTCTTTTGTGGTTCTACATAAATTTTAGCATTTTGTTTTCTATTTCTGTGAAGAACATCTTTGAAATTTTGATAGATTTGCATTGAATCCATAGATCCCTTTGAATAGTATGGATATTTTAACAATATGAATTCTTCCATCCATAAACATGGTCTACCCTTCCATATATTTGTGTCTTCTTCAATTTCTATCATCAGTGTCTCATAATTTTCAGTATATGGGTATTTCCTCCTTGTTTAAATTTATTTCTAAAGATTTTATTGTTTTTGGTGCTATTATAAATTAATTACTAGTTTTTCTTTCAGATAATTTTTTGGTAGTGTATAGAAAAACAACTAATTTGGTATATTGATTTCATATCCTGCAACTTTACTGGATATTTTATTCTAATAGTTTTTTGGTTGCATCTTCAGGGTTTCTATATCTAAGATTGTGCCATTTACAGTGAGAGACAATTTTACTTCTTTATGATTACAATTCAAGTCCAACATTTCCTCATTGATTTTGTGTCCGTGCCACTATTGTTGGGTTACTGTCTGTTTCTTTTTTCATTTCTGTTAACCCTTGCCTAATGTATTTAGGTACTCTAGTGTTGGTGGTTTTATATTTACTATTGTCATATCCTCTTGATGAAATGACCCCTTTATAATTATATGATCTTCTTCATGTCTTGTTACAGTTTTTTGCTGAAACTGAATTATGTCTGATGGAAGTATCACTAATTCTGCTCTGTATTAGTTTCTATTTGCATTAAATTCCTTTTATATCCCTTCACTCTGAGCTTATGTGTGTCTTTAAAGCTGAAGTAAGTCTCTTGTTGGCTGCTTGCTTATAGTTGGATTTTGTTTTTCTATTCATTTTGGGACTGAGATATTAATCTGTCTACAGAGCCCCTTAATACCTGGCTTCAGATTGATTTTACTGAAAATATGATTTAGTCATAATTACAAAAAACACATTGTATATCATAGAGGTCATTGCCTTATTTTATACAGAACTTTATAAATAAATCTTAATAATTATATTGTTTATGTAACTATGATTTTAAAATTATTCTATTAAAGATTTCTATCTGTCCTGTTTATATATAGAATATATATATGTTATACATAAAATAAACCCTCTTGCAAAAACATATTAAAAGTGAAATGTAAGACAATGATATAAAACATCACAAGATATATATATATGTATTAATTAAATCTCATGGATAATTTATGTGATAATATTAAAATTGTTAATTTATTCCACAAATATTTATTAATCATTACTTTGTATCAGGAACAGTTCTAGGCATTGCCAGTCTATCAGTGAGTATGATTCAGTTTGCGCAGTGTTATGCTAGAGCTGAAAAGACTTATGTTCATGCAGTTTTTGTGGTCATTCTAGGCCTATGAATGATAGTAGGAAATAATTTGTCATCATGCTATATATGATGGTTTTGGTAATTTACAAAATGTTCCAGAAGGAATTCTGTGAACTTTTCACATAAGTAAAGAGATAAAATATTCTCTGTAAACCACAGTCCTATCTCAGTATCTCAAATAGAAAGGACATGCAACTAGAAAGCCATGACATTGGTGCAATTAGGATGCAAAATCTTCCACCTATAAAAATGAAGCCAGATTTAATAATTCACTAAAGAATGACCCAAAGTCACCCTCATGAAAGATATATTGGCAATTGAACTAAGTGGAGATGACCCAGGCAGAATTATCCTTGATCTTCTTAATTAAAGGGCAAAGAGCAGCAATTAAAGGCATTTATGCAAACCATGCTGTAGGCAACTATTGGATTCATAGGTAGTGAGTTAACATTACACAAAACTGAAGGCCAACAACAACATCAACAAAGCAGGTACATATCTTTTAGCAGAAAGTATATCTGAAATAGTCAATTGCATTTACCTGCATGGAAGAAAGTTCAAACACCAACCCATGTTCAGAATATATATATATCATAGTAAAAGTTTTGCATGTACGAGTTGAAGTAAATAAAAAATGAAATAAGAATGCCACAAAATGAGTCATTAAAAATCAGATGACTGTAAACTTTTTATTCATTATGTCCTTCTGGTGAAAATGTTGGGAGAAAATAATTCTATAAATCCTAAAATGGTGAGGCACCTGGGTGGCTCAGTCGGTTAAGCATCCGACTTCAGCTCAGGTCATGATCTCACAGTTTGTGAGTTCGAGCCCCGCATCGGGCTCTGTACTGACAGCTCAGAGCCTGGAGCCTGTTTCGGATTCTCTGTCTCCCTCGCTCTCTGCTCCTCCCCTGCTCACACTCTGTGTTTTTCTCTCTCAAAAATAAATAAACATTAAAAATTTAAAAAAAGATCCTAAAATGGTGTCTAGTCACTGTGTGGTAGTTCTCCTCTAAGGTCACCTACGCCTACAGTCATGCCCTAGCAGCTGTATTCACACAGACTATTTCATATCCAGATATTTCACTCTTTATTTATATATGTTCAGCATTTCATATAAATCAGTTTCTCATCATATGCTTACTACTTGCTTCATAAAGATAACTCAGATGTAATTATCATTTTCTTTGATATTTGTCTTTCAACTTTCTGCAGGCCTTACATATGAATCCATCTAGTATATATTACATGCTCTGTAAGTCTGTGTTTTCCATGGCAATGATATTAATGCTTTTACTTGCTGAGAAAAGTTTATGTTGAATTTCAACTTTATTAATCTTTTTTCTACCTCTACTAAAGATAGAAGGTAATTTCACAGATTTGTAGAATGCATCTACAGTAAATTCAGTCTCCAACTTCATTTGTACTTTACTCATTATCTGTAAATCATTTTTTTTTCCAAATTGTCAGCTCATCTCATCACAATTTTTTTTTCTAAACCTTCTCTATGTTCCTCCAAACTTCCTTAGATCATTGCATATCCTACCTCATAGCAAATATAGGAGCTATCAGAGGGATCTTTTGTCTTCACATCTATTTTTTTGTTTGTTATATCACGTAAACCATATCTAGTATCTCGTATTTCTTTTAAGATCTTTCCTATTTCAGTTTCATTTTCCTTTTAATTTATTTACTTAGCTAAAGGGCCAAGAAGGTATCCTTTTAATATGTTTATGTTAGGGATGAGGGTGTTGATAATTCTCTGGTTAACCTTTCATATACTTGAAAAATAGAGAACATCCACTGGAACTGGAAAATGATTAGGTACTGTTTTGGGTAGTTTTGGGTAACTACCTGATTTGGGTAGTTTCATTGGACGACTTGGTGGAGCTTCCACATATAATATATAGAGAGAGGGAGGGGAGGGACAGAGAGAGAGGAAGAGAGAATCCTAAGCAAGCTCCATGTATCAGTACAGAGCCCAACTCCGGGCTTGAACTCACAAATTATGAAACTCAGGGCTCAAACTCATGAACTATGGGATCATGACCTGAGGGGAAATCAAATATTGGATGCTTAATGACTAAGCCACCCAGGCACTTCCTTCCTCCCATATTAATAGATACAGTTTCTGGCTCATCATCTTTGCAACAGAGCTCTACCTTGCTTTGTAATGAGGTCCATGTGCTATAATGAAAATTACCCAAATTATATGATCTTTTAAAAACAGAAATTTCCAAACTTATTTTTAAAAAACACAATAATATGTGTACCTTCAAATATCAAATTTCCAGAAAACAAATATTTGCCAAATGATTTTTCAATGAAAAATTTTAAAACAGACATTAATATTTACTTTCAAGTAAGATATCTTCTGCTAGAAATAGCACTGCTGCAGTATAATAACCACAGTTTAACCAAAACTGCCACTTTGCAAATGTGCCTATTGTTGCCAGATTTAGAAAATAAAGATACAGGAGCCCTACCAGACAAATTTGAATATAAGATAAACAACAAATAATTTTTAGTATAAATATGTCTCAGGCAATTGTAATTTTTATTCCAAAAGTAATTTTGTTGTTTATCTGAAATTCAAATTTTGTAAGAAAAATTACAATTGCCTGAGACATACTAAAAATTATTTGTTGTTTATCTGATATTCAAATTAACTTTTTTTTATTATACCCAGAATACAGTCATATATGTGCCCTACTTCACAAAAACAAAATAAACTCACTGAATCACAGAAAAAAAAATCACAGAACCAACTTACCTATATAACATAAATTATACAAGCAGATTCTCAATCTTTATAGTGGTGATCACAAGTAAATTTCAAAAAAGGAAATGAAAAACAATTGTCTTCATTTTGTAGACATACGAAACATTTACATTTTGTTTAGGTTTATGTCTTACAAGTTTAAGAAAGAGCAACACATCATAAGGAGATGTCTTGAGCTATCCAGGTTACTATAACAAAATACCACTGACTATCTAGCTCAAAAGCAACAAAACATTATTTCTCAAATTTCTAGAGACTGAAAATTCAAGATCAGAGTGCCAGTATGGTTGGGTTCTGGAAAGACCCTATTCTGGGTTGCAGACTGTTGACTTCCTTCTCTGCCTTCACGTAGTAGAAGGTGCAAGAATGTTCTCTCTAGGGTCTCTTTTATGAGACATTATTCTCTTATACTTCCTAAAGTCTCCACCTTCTAATAATCTCACACTGGGCATTAATATTTCGACATAAGATTTTGAGAGGACACAAACATTCAACAATAGTAAGTGGGTAATTGTGACAATATAATTCACATATTTTGAAGGATAAAAAATGCCTACTGATGCAACTACTTATCATGTGAAATGAGTCTATCATCTTGAAAACCGCATGAAATTTCAATATCACCAACCCCAGCTTCCAGATTTTATTTAGGAGTTCCTTCTTCATCTCAATGTCTTTAATACATATTTTCATATATTTAATTTTATTTCTCATTTTGACAGTTATGTACAAGTCCCCTACGTATAAATATGGTGAGATATCTACCTAGTTAAAAGTAAACTGAGCTTTCTGTTTTAGAGTATTTGGATTAAATATGGGCTATGCTTATGTTCACCTCTTCTGAGATCCTAGTCCATGTTTCTGTTTGGTTTCTCCATCCCGTGAAAAGTTCAAGACAATGGAATTTTCTATCCTCACTGTTTTCTGTTGACTTTGCTGTGGTATTTTTGGACAAAAAATCTGACTCTATTAATAGTCTTTTTTTGGCCCTAACATTTTCTTCACTTGGAAAATCTCCCTCAATATTCTTCTGTTGAATTAACTTATGATGCTTCCATACCCACTATCGACCCTCTGAGTAAACATTCAAAACTTTCCTTATTGGCCTCAAAACCGTCAACTTTTCTCAGCCTTTGAATTTTTTTTTTTCTTAAGTAGTGTATTGTCAAGTTGGTTTCCTTTTTTTTTTTAAAATAGTTTATTGTCAAGTTGGTTTCCATATAACACCCAGTGCCCTTTTAACAAGTTCCCTCCTCCATGCCCTTCACCCCCCTTCCCCTCTCCCCCACTCCCATCAGCCTTCAATTTGTTCTCAGCATTCAAGAGTCTCTCATGCTTTGCCTCCCTCTCTCTCCCCATTTTTCCCTTTCTTCTCCCCCATGGTCCTCTGTTAAGTTCCTCCTAATCCACCTATATGTGCAAACATATGGAATCTGCCCTTCTCTGCCTGACTTATTTCACTTAGCATAACACCCTCAAGTTCTATCCACATTGCTATAAATGACCAGATTTTATTCTTTCTTATTCCCATGTAGTATTCTCTTGTATAGATAAGCCATATCTTCTTGATCCATTCATCAGTTGATGGATATTTAGGCTCTTTCCATGATTTGGCTATTGTTGAAAGTGCTGCTATGAACATTGGGGTACACGTGCCCCTATGCGTCAGCACTACTGTATCCCTTGGGTAAATTCTGAGCAGTGCTATTGCTGGGTCATAGGGGAGTTCTATTGTTAATTTTTTGAGGAACCTCCACACTGTTTTCCAGAGGGATTGCACCAGTTTACATTCCCACCAACAGTGTAAGAGGGTGCCTGTTTCTCCACATCCTCGCCAACATCTAGTGTCTCCTGATTTGTTCATTTTAGCCACTCTGACTGGCGTGAGGTGGTATCTCAGTGTTGTTTTGATTTGTATTTCCCTGATGATGAGTGATGCTGACCATCATTTCATGTGTCTGTTAGCCATCTGGATGTCCTCTTTGGAGAAGTGTCTGTTCATGGCTTCTGCCCATTTCTTCACTGGATTGTTTGTTTTTCAGGTGTGGAGTTTGGTGAGTTCCTTATAGATTTCGGATACTAGCCCTTTATCTGGTATGTCATTTGCAACCATCCTTTCCCATTCCATCAGTTGCCTCTTAGTTTTGTGGGTTGTTTCCTTTGCCGTGCAGAAGCTTTTAATCTTGATGAGGTCCCAATAGTTCATTTTTGCTCTTGATTCCCTTGCCTTTGGGGATGTGTCGACTATGAAATTGCTGTAGCTGGGGTCAAGGAGGTTGTTTCCTGCTTTCTCTTCTAGGGTTTTGATGGTTTCCTGTATCACATTCATGTCCTTTATCCATTTTGAGTTTATTTTTGTGTATGGTGTGAGAAAATGATCTAGTTTCATTCTTCTGCATGTTGCTGTCCACTTCTCCCAGCACCATCTGTTAAAGAGGCTGTCCTTTTTCCATTGGATACTCTTTCCTGATTTGTCAAAGATTAGTTGGCCATACATTTGTGGGTCCAGTTCTGAGTTCTCAATTCTGTTCCATTGGCCTATGTGTCTGTTTTTGTGCCAATACCATACTGTCTTGATGATGACAGCTTTGTAGTAGAGGCTAAAGTCTGGGATGGTGATGCCTCCTTTTTTGGTTTTTTTCTTCAATATTACTTTGGCTATTTGGGATCTTTTGTGGTTCCATACTAATTTTAGGATAGTTTGTTCTAACTTTGAGAAGAATGCTGGTGCAATTTTGATTGTGATTGCATTGAATGTGTAGATTGCTTTGTTTAGTAATGACATTTTAACAATATTTATTCTTCCCATCCATGAGCATAGAATGTTTTTCCATTTCTTTTGTCTTCTTAAATTTCCTTCATAATTGTTCTTTAGTTTTCATCATACAGATCTCCTATATATTTGGTTAGGTTTATTCCTAGGTATTTTATGGCTTTTTGTGCAATTGTGAATGGGATCAGTTTCATGATTTCTCTTTCTGTTGCTTCAGTATTGGTGTATAAATATGCAATGGATTTCTGTACATTGATTTTGTACCCTGCAACTTTGCTGAGTTCATGGATCAGTTCTGGTAGACTTCTGGTAGAGTGTGTTGGGTTTTCTATGTAGAGTATCATGTCATCTATAAAAAGTGAAAGTTTCCAGCCTTTGAATTTTTAAGACTTAAATGAATCATGCTATTTCAGTGGCAGAAGGAAAAAAACATAATTTTTAACATTTTCATACCATTGCAAATATATTTTATATTACTTTGTTTATATAATCATAACTAAATTTTAAATATATATAGCTAAAGAATAAGTACATTTAAAATCCTTTTTAAATTGTCTACATTTATGGTCACCTATAAAATAGATATTTAGTTATGGTGGGTCTCTTTTCTAAAACATTTTGAGACAAGATTCTACATTTCTTAATATATTCCTTCAATTTGGCTTACACAGTCCCATGTCAGAGATATGAAGTCAGTAATTTTTGATATACTAAAAGCACTTATTAAAAAAAGCACATACACAATGTGCTCACCTTCACCTTATATAACATAATTTCATTCAGAAGATTCTCTCCCATTTGTAGAATGTCTTCCACACTTTTGACCATGATCTTCTTTTATCCTGCTTTTCTATCTTTACTGTGAGGCTCATCCTCACCATATCTTAGATCCCCATTAGATCCCTTACATATCTAATTCTGTAAATTTACAGATATTTTATCTCAGGGAATGTGATATATGTTTTCTTATCTATAATTACTAGGATATTGCTATTCACAAAGCAGTACCTTAAAAAGCCTATGTTGATTTTTTCTATCTTCCCATTTATTTAAATTCAAGTTAGTTATCATCCAGTGTAGTACTGGTTTCAGAGTAAAACCCTGTAATTAATTCATCACTTACATATAACACCCAGTGCTCATCCCAACAAGTGCTCTCCTCAATGCCCATAACCCATTCAGCCCATCCCCTCCCATCCACTTCCCCTCTAATAACCTTCAATATTTAAGAGTTCTTAAATTTAAAAGTTTTCTGTATTTAAGAATCTCTTATGGTTTGCCTTTCTCTCTGTTCTTATCTTACTTTTCCATTCCTTCCCCTATATTCATCTGTTGTGTTTCATAAATTCGACATGTGGATCAAATCACATATTTGTCTTTCTTTGACTTTTTTCGCTCACCATAATACACTCTAGTTCCATCCACAGTGTTGCAAATGGCAAGATTTCATTATTCTCAATTGCTGAGTAGTATTCCATTGTATGTATATACATCACATCTTTTTTTTTAATATGTATAATATATTGTCAAGTTAGCTAACATAGTGCTTACAGTGTGCTCTTGCCTTTAGCAGTAGATTCCTATGATTCATCACTTATATAAAACACCCAGTGCTCTTCCCAACAAGTGCCCTCCTCAAAGCCCATCACCCATTTTCCCCACTCACTCCGACCCTCAGTTTGTACTCTGTATTTAAAAGTCTTTTATGGTTTGCCTCACTCTTTGTTTGTAACTGTTTTTATTTTCTTTTTCCTTACTCCATGATCTTCTGTTAAGTTCCTCAACTTCCACATATGGTGGCTAAGACTGACCACTCAGGAAACAACAGATGTTAGCAAGGATGTGGACAAAGGGGATCTCTCTTGCATTTTTGGTGGGAATGCAAACTGGTATGGCCACTCTGGAAAAGAGTGTGGAGGTTCTTCAAAAAAATTAAAGAAAGAATTATCCTATGACCCAGTAATAGCACTACTAGGAATTTATCCAAAGGATACAGGCGTGTTGATTCATAGGGGCACACGTACCCCAATGTTTATGTCAGTGCTATCAATAGTAGACAAATTATGGAAAGAGCCCAAATGTCCATCAAATTATGAATGGATAAAGAAGATGTGGTACACACACACACACACACACACACACATATACATACAATGGAATACTACCCAGCAATGAAAAAGAATGAAATCTTGCCATTTTCAACAACGTGGATGGAACTGAAGGGTACTGTGCTACGTGAAATAAGTCAGTCAGAGAAAGAAGGATATCATATGTTTTCATGCCTGTATTGATTTGTAATGCTTGTGTTTCTTTATCAAGAAATCTTTACAAATTATAGTCACAATCTATTGTGGCTGTTAGTCATTAAAAGTTTTATTCCTAAAAGTTTTCTTATTATTGACTATTTTCACATTTAAAAGGGAAACTCTCAATAACTTATTGACTCTAGTGACTCTCTATAGAAATGAATTGTGACTTTTGTTTTTTCTTCTCTAAGTGCCACCTCTCTGTCATATCTCATAAATGATTTTAGATATTTTGGGAGTTACATTTTTTATTCAGATAAATAATAAAGAGAATTTTTAAATGCACACATATATAACCTTCTGAAGAACATGAAATTTGATAAATATTTCTAATCTTATTTTGAACAGTGAACTTTAGACACTGAGAAGTATTTGTATTTCACCAATGATGTATGTGTTGTGTTATTTCTACACATGGTTTGGAAGGGATATCGTGAACATTCAATTTGATGTATATAAAATAGTTAATTCATTGTAATTATAGTGTTAAACTATTATATAGCAGTTTGCTTAACAGTTGATTATACATACATTTTTAGGTCTGTATTTTCTATAACCAGAAGTAGTCACCTGTTTTTGAAATTGTTATTAGAAACACCTAATGGTGTGTGAGAATAAAATTAATATACTTCTATAAATTTAAAATAATGATCTTTTCTTAGCAACTGAATTCACAGAGGCACTCAGGTCAAATTTTAAAAAGCTATGAAGAGGAAACATTGGATGTAAAGAAAACCCAGAAAAAATATACATGTAAGAAATATAAGCTGGAGACAAAGAGTCATGGAAGTGAATTGGTTGAAGGTAGACTTGGGTACCACAATGAAAAGATTCTCAAATGATAGATCAAAATAATGTTTTCCAATTTTAGGGTACCTCAAGAATACATGAAAGCTTATTTTAAAATAAAAGATCACCAGGAGCCAGTCTCAGAGACTTTGCTTTATTACAGCTGTGTTCAAGGCCACACATTTGTATTTTAATCTGTTACTGAGATGATTTTTATCAAGTGTGCCCATAGTCCTCACATTTGAAAGAACACCTTTTTTGAAGTTAAACTTGAAAAACACTGGTATTTTGTTTAAGAACAAAGCCTCTGCAGTTGAACTACGTGGTTTCATGACTTACTGTTGTTTCCTTGCCTTGTAATAACAATACCTATTCCACAGAGTCTTTGTAAGAAATAAATGAAATTAATATCCCTAACTTTAGAACAGTGCCTAACCAGTACCACCAATGAAATCAGTGAATGCTAGCTATTATTACTTCATGGGTAATGGTGCTATTTAATATACCACATATAAACTAGAAATGACTTATCATCACTGATGCATGTAATAAGCAGAAAGTTATTTTAAAAATATGAAAGTGTTTGCAAAACAGTTTAGAAAGAAACTTCACTTAAAACACATCTGTAATGATCTGCATGTGATTTGATAATATAAAACAGGAAAGCATAGGATTTATTTTGACATCAATTTTTTTCACTGTATATTAGATGTTGTTGGAGTGCCTCATTTCAAAGATCCACACTGAATATAACATCTTATTAAATATGATACATGACATTTTTTTACTATTTCATCCCATAATGTTATATGATTTTAGCTATCATAGACTCTAATAGAATAACAGATTCAGCATGCATCTGAAAACATCTTTATATGAAAATTAATTTCATATTCTCAAGTTCCTTTTTCAATAAGGAGATCTCAACTAGGTGACTATTTTTTTTAATACCTAATAGAGTCTCTGTTGATAAAGAGATGATAAATGAATGGATGGAAGGAAGGAAGGAAGGAAAGTAGGAAGGATGGATGGGAGGAAGGAAGGAAAGAACAAAAGAGGGAAGGAAGGTTGGATGGAAGGAAGGAAGGAAGGAAGGAAGGAAGGAAGGAAGGAAGGAAGAAGAAAAGAAGGAACAAAGGAAAGAACAAAGGAATGAAGGAAGGGGAAAGAGAGAGAAAGAGAGAGAGGAAGGGTAGTCTACATTCTTACCTTACTTGTCAAAGTTCTTCTTTATTAATATTGTTTTGAGGGCAGAAGAAAAACAACACTTCTCATAGCTTCCTGATTCCTTTTGAAAATAACAATAATATTGGCTTCTACCATATCATGATTGATATATGAAATTTTAAATTTGAACATAGACAATTAGGTAAATAATCAAGGTAAAATATTTTAAAATTCATTTAAAGACTAAGAACACAAGACTACTTTATCTAAAGATGTGGCTATTGTGTAAATAAAGAAACAAGAAACAGATTTATAAAAATACTATTGTATATTGGAATTGTTAATTATACCAAACATATTAAAGTGTTAAAGTCACTTATACAATATTGATATATTATCACTGATATGATAATTTTGTCTTTGAGAATATTCTTTAGCTTATCCTGTAATACCTATGTTAACAATGAGTGGAAAGATCTTACATTTGAAAATATTACCTGCCTAAATTTGGAAATGCATGAAAAATATGGAAAATCTCCCAATATAGTATTTTTAATAATGTAAACAGTGCTTACCTTATGTTCTCAGACACTTCAGACGGTTAAGGATCATCATATCTTAAAATATATGCTTTTAAACCTTCAATAATAGAGATAAAATTGAAACTTTATGAAAATATCCAACAATATATGGAAGCTAGAGATGAAAAAGAATTCCCTCAACTACATTTCAAATAGGTTAATTTTGGTGATATTATTAACAATATCTATTTAAATAAACAATTATGACACATTTATAAGATTAATAAATACAAATCTTTCTTGAAGAGAATACCTGGAAAACTTTCAATCTCAAAATTATCTGTCCAGCCTCACAGGCTATCAGGTAAGAAGGGTTTTATTACTAGCATTATTAGTAAGTCTTTGAAGTTTTTTTTTTTTTTTTGTATGGGGGGGCTTATTATTTTTTATATGTTACATATTTGTTTGTTTATATTATTTTTGTTCTCCCACAATAAAAAGATCAAACAATGAGACTACAGAGTCCTAGGAGGTTCACACATTGTTCACTGTAGTCCCCTAAACAGCGTGCTATGTATTTGATCCATTGAAGATGCTAAAGAATCTATTTAAGTACAGGTTTAATGAGCACCACATAGAAGTTGTATTTGTGATTTCTCACTGGGAAATTTCAGAAATAATTAGTGGCATTGAAACATTGTGGAAAAGAATCAGACCTCTATTTGCATTATGAATTAGAAATGAGAGTATTAAGATATTCAAAAAGAGAATAAAACATTCATAAATACCTAGGACATTTTTACTTACTTCCAATTAGTCCCTTTAGAACATTTGTTAGTACTCAGGTATAAACAGCGCTGCTGCCTCTAACAGTGCAGGCTCTTCTCCTGATCCCACTGCTCTTACAATCTCTTTTTTCCTTTAATTGTAGTAAGTGTCTGTTTCTTCTGCCTATAAATGTTCTGGATTGTTCTGACATTTTCCCCTAGGTTTCTGCCACTAGTGTTTGTCCCCCTCTGAAACTAGCAGGAAGCTGTTTACATTTCTTATAGCCAGCTCTTTAGGGAGATGATTACAACAGAGATATTGTCCTAAAAATATGGGTTTTTTGTTGTTGTTTTCCTTGTTTATTTTGTTTTGATCACTTATTTGGGGGGAGAAGGGTGAAAGTTGAAGCATATTCAGCTGTGTCAGAAACAGACGTATGTATATGATTGTTGTGATGAATGGTCACAGTGGCTAATCAAAAGATATCATTTCTCCAGCTCCCTAGCTCAACTGTATATTAGCAGTGATCTCTTCAAACCTCTTCAAACCGTTTAGTCATTAGATACAAAGGAAATAAAAACTAATTGGGATTTTCAACATCACAATAGATGATGCAGTAAACCAACTGCATTTTTTCCTGGTGTAATTATTTGTCCTGTCTTTTCTTTAGTTAAACTGCATCTTAATTTCTCAAACCTAATATTTAACATTTGGCAGAAACCATAAAGTTATGTTCCATTTGATAAGAAACAATCATAAACTCTGAAATAAAAGTTAACTGTCATAATTTCTGTGATTATTATGTGTCAGAATGTTTCCCTTTATCTGAGAACATTGAGGCAAAAAACTCAGTTTTTAAACCCAGGCAATTATAATTGTACATGAGAGAGAGAGAGAGAGTGTGTGTGTGTGTGTGTGTGTGTGTGTATACACCACAATAAGATGTCTTATTATAATTAGTTGATTATTACAGTATCTTAGTTCTGCTATCAAGGATAATAGTTTATGAGATCATCAACCTCTCAGGAGATAAGAAAACCAACTAATCAACCAAAACTGACTCTATTACATTTATTGCAATAAAGAATAAATCTTATATACTTAGAGTATCTCAAAATTGATAAAAGATATTTACAGGGTTTTAGAGCTCAGGTCTTTATTAAACAATAGCTTTGCATTGCTGAGGAGAGTGAGTCTTATAAGCCTTGATGAACAATGTATAATTTTGATACAAAAACGATTTTACTTAGCTCACAGACTTATTTTCCAATAGCAAGTATTTTTGTTACATTCAACTCAATTATAGTGTTCACTCTTGATATTATTTGACAAATTTTTGTTCCCAGAAATGATGTTTTGACAAAATAACAGGAAAGATTGTTTCTTTATAATATTTGTATTATGCAGGCAGGACAAACAGCTATTTTAGGCAAAAATAAAAACAAAAGAAAACAGCAGCAAATAAAATAAATCTACCATAATCACTATGAAAAAAAATTTAAAAATCAAGCTAACACCTATCAGTTCTAAGTGTATAAGCACACAGTGTATAAGCACGTGTGTGTGTGTGTGTGCGTGTGCATGCGTGTGTGTTTAGTTCTTAAAATCTTTACTTCAAAAATCATTTTTTTTAATGTTTTATTTACTTATTTCTTAGTGGGGGGGAGGGAGACAGCATGAGCAGGGGAGGGTCAGAAAGAGAGGGAGTCACAGAATCTGAAACAGGCTCCAGGCTCTGAGCTAGCTGTCAGCACAGGGCCCGATGTGGGACTCAAACCCACTAACGCGAGATCATGACCCGAGCCGATGTCAGAAGCTTAACCGACTGAGCCACCCAGGCGCCCCTTGATTTTCTTTTTTAAAATTTATGGTAAAAACACATAACATAAATCACCCTGTTTCTAATGTGGTTTTTTTTGTTTGTTTGTTTTAAACTCTTTCATTGTCCTACATATCATTAAACATTTTAATAAGTCTAGGAAAAATAACCTTTTCTATTACCACTGAATCAGGAATTGCAATACTTTGGCAACTACTAGTGGACTATTTTTATCCTGAGAATAGAGACCAAACGTGTCTCTCTTACTACTGAATTGTTAGTAAATACCAGAATTCCAGATACATAGAAATATCTCTCTTGCTATTGAATTGTTAGTAAATACCAGGTACATAGAATGGGCTCAACAGTTATTACATAAATAAATGAGTACTTAAATACTGTGTTCTGGTCCTGGATTTACAGATGATTTTCAATTCAGAAGTAATACCTTTGAATTATATCATAGAGTGATTTCACAATCTTGTATGCAGCAAGATCTGGCCAATTCATCTTAGCTTCAACATGGTAGAATTGTCATTTCTCACAGTTTACTTATACTCTGTATTTCCTCTATAGTTCAACACCTTAATGGGTCTTTATTATTCATTCTATATTATTTCAATAAAAGTATAGAATTTATAATAATAGAAATTTTAAATCATTCAGCCACTCCCCCCTTTAATTCATCTAGAAAATAAAAGATGAGAAAATTCTTAGTGTTTTCATTTATCCCACTAAACCCTCATAGAATATAGAATAATTTTTATTAATAAATATGTATCTAATCCATTACACACACACACACAACACACACACAATTTTCTGCACAACTATAAAACTGACTGGAAACGTTTGCTTCCAGTCACTTCCAATCAGTTCTACTTGATTGCAAGTTCTTGTAGCCACACTCAAAATTATTCCCAATTAGTTATGCATTCCCAGTTAGTTAGTGAAGTTAGTTTGCTTTATTTCTGTGTCTTCCTACCTGTCTTTTTGTTTAAATATGCATACTTTAAAGACATCTGAGATAGATAGGATTGTGGGAAGATATCATATTTAATCCAATCTTTTCTATGCAGCAAAAAAAGATCTTCATTTATCTGAAAAGACTTAGTATAAGTTTCTTTTTTTATTCAAAGATTTTTTTAGTCTTATTTCTTGCTGTTTATATCATCTGCTCATTTTAATTGGATTATTTGTTTTTGGGGTGTTGAGTTGTGTAAGCTACTTATATATTTTGGATACTAACCCTTTATCAGATATGTCTTTTGCAAGTACATTCTCCCACCCAGTAGGTTGCCTTTTAGTTTTGTTGATTGTTTCCTTTGCTCTATAGAAGCTTGTTTTATTTTGATCTAGTCACAATTGTTTGCTATTGCTTTTATTTCCTTGTCTCAGGAGACATATCTAGAAAAATGTGACTATGGCCAATGTCAGAGAAATTACTGCCTATGCTCTCTAGTAGAGTTTTTATGGTTTCAGGTCTCACATTTAGGTCTTTAATCCATTTTGAGTTTATTTTTGTGCATAGTGGAAGAGAGTGGTCCAGTTTCATTCTTTCGCATATAGCTGTCCAGTTTTCCCAGCACCCTTTGTTGAAGAGACTGCCTTTCCTATTATATATTCTGTCTTCCTTTGTAGAAGATTAATTGGCCATGTAATTGTGGGCTTATTTCTGGAGTTTCTATTCTATTCCATTTCCCTGTGTGTCTGTTTTTACATATCATTTTGGTTACTACCATTTTGCAATATAAATTGAAATTTGAAAATGTGATACCTCCAGATTTGTTTTTCTTTTTCAAAATTACCTTGTCTTTTTGAAGTCTTTTGTGGTTCCATACAAATTTAAGGATTATTTGTTCTAGTCCTCTCAAAAATGCTGTTCATACTTTGATAAGGAAGGAATTAAATCCTTGTAAGATTAGTATAGACATCTTAACAATGCTTGTTCTTCCAACCCATGAGCATAGAATGTCTTTCCATTTCTTTGTGCCATCTCTAGTTTCTTTCATCATTGTTTTATAGTTTCAGAGTTCAGGTCTTTCAATGCTTTGACTAAGTTCATTCTTAGATATTTGGTCAGTTTTAGTGCAATTGTAAATGAGATTGGTTTCTTATTTTCACTTTTTGCTTCTTCCTTATTACTGTGTAGAGATGCAACAGATTTCTGTACATTAATTTTTTATGCTGTTACTAACTGTACTCATTTATCAGCTCTAGTAGTTTTTTTGGTGGAGTGTTTGGGGTTTTCTACATACAGTATAATGTCATCTGAAATAGTGAGAGTTTTAGTTCTTCCTTACCAATTTGGATATATTTTATTTCTTTGTATTGTCTAATTGCTGCAGCCAGGACTTCCAGTACTGTTGAATAAAAGTGGTTAAGAATGGACATGCTTAGGGGCGCCTGGGTGGCTCAGTTGGTTAAGCACCTGACTTCAGCTTAGGTCATGATCTCACAGCTGGTGAGTTCAAACCCTCACATTAGGCTCTGTGCTGATAGCGCAGAGTCTGGAGCAAGCTTAATATCCTGTTTCTCCCTGTCTCTCTGTCTCTCCCTCACTCATGCTCTGTCTCTCTCTCAAAAATAATAATAAAAAAAAAACATTAAAATAAAAGTGGACATACTTGTCTTGTTCCTGACCTTAAGGGAAAAGATCATAGGTTTTTACAATTGAGTATGATGTTAGCTCTGGGTTTTTCATATACGGCATTTCTTATTTTAAGTTCTCTCTAAACCTACTTTTCAGAGGATTTTCATCATAAATAGATGTTGTACTGTATCCAATGCTTTTTCTGCACCTATTGAAATGATCATATAGTTTTTATCCCTTCTCTTATTGATAAGGCTTATCACCTTGATTGATTTATGAATATTGAAGCACCCTTGCATCCAGGAATAAATTCCACTTGATCATGATGTATGATTTTTTTTTTTTTAATGTATTGCTGGATTCAGTTTGCTAGTATTTTGTTGAGGATTTGTGCTCTATTCATGAGAGATATTAACCTGTAGTTCTCTTTTTGTTGTGGTGTCTTTATCTGGTTTTGTTATCAAGGTGATACTGGCCTCATAGAATGGATTTGGAAGGTTTCCTTTATTTTGTACTTTGTGAAATAGTTTGAGAAGAATAGGTATTAACTCTTCCCTAAATGTTTGGCTGAATTTGCCTGTGAAGCTGTCTGGTTCTCGACTTTCGTGTTTGTTTTGCAGTTTTTTGATTAATGACTCAATTTCATCGCTGGTAATGCCATGTCTATTCAAGGTTTTTATTTCTTCTTGCTTTAGTTTTGATAGATTATATGTTTCTAGGAATTTACCCATTTTTTTCTAAATTGTCCAGTTTGATGGCTTATAGTGTGTTAGATTCTCCTCCCTAAGGAATGTGCAAAAATCCCAAGATAAGGGAAGACAGCCTGGCTAAGTGCACATACCTGACATTCCTCATGACTCTGTAACATAAGACCACCCAATCAGACCTTATGTCTGCATGTTATCATGTATGGGAGACATAGAAGTAAAATTCATATAAAAGGCTACACCCCACTGTGCTTGGGGCTCTGTTTTTTGGATATGAACCCACTGAGCCCACTCTAGCACAAATAAAGTCGCTTCCTGGAAAGAAAAGCCTCGGTAAAATGACTCTCTGGGCAAACCTTGGTCCCTGTTACAATAGGTTTGCATAATATAGGCATTCATAATATTATAATTGTTTGTATTTCTGTGGAGTTGGTTGTTATTTCTCCTCTTTCATTACAGATTTTGTTTATTTTAGTCCTCTCATTCTCTCTCTCTCTCTTTTTTTTTTTTAACATTTGGATGAGTCTGGGTAGAGATTTATGCAACTAGTATTTTTATACACTACTTTGGCACAACATGCGCACAATATATTTAGTGGTCTCTAGCAAGGCTGAAATATCCTATTACTCAGTGGCTTTACTCTTAGGTGTATATCTCCCAAAATCTGTCTACATATTTGCTAAAAGATGTGTACAAGAATATTAATAGAATCACTATTTGTGATAGCCCTAAATTGGAGGCCAACCAATAATCTTCAATGTTAGATTGGATAAATAAATTTTAAGATAATATATAGTATTGTGATGGGGCGCCTGGGTGGTTCAGTCAGTTGAGCGTCTGACTTCGGCTCAGGTCATGATCTCATGGTTTGTAGGTTTGAGCACCATGTCCGGCCTTTACTGAGAGCTCAGAGCCTGGAGTCTGTTTCAAATTCTGTCTCTGCCTCTCTGTCTGCCCCTCCCCTACTTGTGCTCTGTCTCTCTCTGTCTCAAAAATAAATAAACTATAAAAAAATTAAAAATATGTATGTAGTATTGGGACTAAATGAAGTACTACTATGAGTGATAACATAAATCAACTTTATAAACTCGACATTGAGCAAAAGAATACTGATGTAAAATTATTATATTATAGGTTTTTAAGAAGGCATACTCTGTGTTGTTAGAACACAAGATAGTGTTACCTACAAATGGCATTAATAACTTGAAGGAAATTTGAGATGATTTTAGAGGTCTAGTCATTTTGAATTTCTTGATATCACATTGGTTATTTAGGAACATTTATCTTATGTTACTTTAAGCTATATACCGTAGGTATTTTATCTTCAACAAATTAAAAAAATAAAATAGGGTATAAACGAACAAATATGTGAAATAATTCTATTCATAAAATAAATATATATCAAAGTTTTTTTGAAATAATAACACAGAAAAATTATGATTGTGTGTAGATTGGCAGAAGCAATATATAAAATAAATCAATTTTCCCTAAATTTATCTAAAGATATGTTATCATAATAAAATTCTCAACAAGCAATTTCATTTGTCTTTGATCTTTATAAAACTTAAAAAGCCAAAACTATAATATACAGAATTGAAAAATGAAAGCCAAGATACCATTTAAAAAAAAAAACAAACAAGTCGGGAGGACTTGGACCAGTAAGTATAATAAAGTATGGTAAAACTTCAGTGATTAAGCAGATAAACTATTATAGACCAGTGGATCAATATGGAATATTTTTATAAAGTCAGAAAAAATCCTACACATATAGTGTTGGAAAATATATTTAAAACCTCAGTCTGCTCCCAACTCAAAAAAATTCTCCACAAGTGTAGAAGAGGAAAAAAAAACAGCTTTATTTTTACATAAGCATTAAACCAGAATGTGATATGCATTATAGCCAATCCGCTATAAAGACTGACTGACTAAAGACAATCTGACTATAAAGTCAGAAAAAAATAATTTCAGTGGCCAAACAGAATGCAACCCACTTGTGATGGTTAATTAAAAAATTTTTTCTACATGTGTATTTCTTTTTTAGAAAGAGAAAGACAGAAAGTGAATGGGGGAAGGGCAGAGAAAGAGGAAGACACAGAATCCCAAGGGGGCTCCAGGTTCTGAATGTCAGCACAGAGTCCGATATGGGGCTCTAATTCACTAACCACAAGATTATGGCCTGAGCCAAAGTAGGATGCTTAACCGACTGAGGCATCCAGGTGCCCCGTGATGGTTAATTTTATAAATCAACTTGATTGGGGCACAATATACCAGCTATTTGGTCAAATATTATTCTGGGTGTGGCTGTGAGGTTTCTAGATGAAATTAACATTTGAACTGGTAGGCCAAGGAAAGCAGACTGCCCCCCCTAATATGGGTGGGTCCATCTAATGGGTTGAAGACCTGAATAGAACAAAAAGATCTGACTATCCTGTAGATATAAGAAGCAATTCCTCAAATGCCTCTGAGATAGAACATGGTTCCTGGTTTTGTTTTGGTTTTGTATGTTTTCTGTCTTAAGCAGAAGGGAAAAACCAGCCCTTGCTGGGTCTCGTGAACCTAATGGCCTTCCAAGTGAGACTATATCAGCCCTCCCTGTTCTCCTGCTTTCAGACTCAGGCTGAATCCACAGCATCAAGTCTCCTTGCTCTCCAGCTTGAGGATGGCAGATCATGATTGCATAAGCCAGTTCCTTATAATAAATCTCTTTATGTATTGGTTTTGTTTCTCTTGGGAACCTTGACTAATACATCATTACATAAATGTTCTCAAGATAAACAATAACTAGTCCTAGATTTAGAGCATTTGACAGCAACATTTGTCATATATAGTTCCTTCTAAATTCACTTAGCTGAGCTGACCATCTGTGTTTGTGTACTGGCTTTACCCAAAGGAAAATAATTTTCTCTTATGTTTTATGACAAGATCATAGTTTTTCAACTTGGAGTGAGAAGTCAGTCAGTCAGCTGAAATTGGGCTCTGACCCTCTCACAGAAATAGAGAGAGAAGCGTGCTTTTTAACTTGATAATTACATATCAAAGAGATGAATTCTAGGCTCCTGAGAAAGCCACTCCTGGGTCTTAAAGTTGGCAAGAGGCTTATTTAGCTTTTGAAATGATTTACATATATTTCACAGAGATGAGAAAGAACTTACAATTACACATTTTCTAAAATAAATACTTTAAGAAAAAGGATGGGTAGAAGTCCTTTTTCCTTATTTTCAAGAAGAATTAAGTCTCTTATTTTTAAATTACGTTTGCCCTTACAATCTCCTACCTGCGTTATAAAATAGTAATATTGCAATTTTTAAATTATTTTTACTTTTCTTTGAGCAAGTTGCAGCTGTCTAAATATCCAGCAAGTTCACAGTAAAATAGAAAGCAAACCAGTTTTAAGAATAATGATAGACTAACTGAATTACTAATTTTGTTTCTGAAAGTCAGCATATATTGCCTTTGGGGAATAGCCTTTGAATATGCCATACCACTAATAAATAGTCACATCAGATTCTTGATTCAAAATATACAAAATATTTCTTGGTCATCTATGAATTTTACAAATTGTTGTGATGCTTGTATTGCTTTCAAGTTCAAATGATTAACAATCTATTATTTAGTACTTCCTTATGAAGGCTTACCCAATTTAAGCTTAATGAATAACTTAACTCTAGAGCCTGATAATCTAAATTTTTAATTAAGAGTTTTCTTGCAAGATCTAATAAATATCTCCTGAGTTTTAGTCAATCACATGCCATCATATTTATATGACTTTTGTTTTAGGCTCTTTATTATATGACTTTTATTAGTCCCTTTAGTAATTGTTTTGTTTTTCCAAATATGAAATGCAAAGGTATCCATGACTATCATCTGCTATCACAGTCTTATAATGTGGTATGCATGGAAAGGTACAGATAGAACTTCCAGTGTTTAATGTATATGGCTCTAATGTTTTTAAATCCTTATGGACTTAATTTTTTTTGCATTGGATCTAAATCAGTATTTATACCATATAGCAGTTAACAAAATCTCCATGAGTAACTGTCATTCACCTTTATTTATTTATTTATATTGGTACTGGAGCAAACTTGCACCCAAATTAATTGAGTAATACTAGACCTTGCTTTTGCAGACTCTATGTGTAATGGTTAGATTTCTGTTTATCTGTTATTTAGATGGTTTTCTTTTCTGTACTATCCTTCTAGTCAAACCAATTACCAAAACAAATTTGTGTCAAGTTTAAGACCTGAGTGCCTAGATGCATATTAATTACTTTTACTTTTGTTATTATCAGCAATTACTAATAAGAAATGATCTGGCTCTGGTGTGCCTGAGTGATTCACTCCGTAAAGCTTAAGATACTTGATTTCAGCTCAGGTCATGATCTCACAGTTCATGAGATCGAGCCCCCAATTCCAGCTCCTCAGTGTCAGCATGGAGCCTGCTTAGGATCCTCTCTCTCTCTCCCTCTCTCTCTGCCTCTCCCCTGCTTGTGTGGCACACGTGCTCTCTCTCTCTCTCTCTTTCTCTCTCTCAGAATAAAGAAATAAGATGGTCTGACTTTTCCACTATCAGGAATTAGATTTTTGGACTTTTAAGTCCAGGTCCCATTTAACTGAAAGTACAATTTAGAGATAATCAGAAATAGGATTGTGAGACCATTCCTGGAAGTACAGAAAGAAAATAGTAATGTAACAAATGACAAGTTCATTTTCTAATAAAATGTGATTCTTCAATATAGTGATTTAAATAAACCTACTGTGACTAGGACACCAAGACAGTCTATGGCATTGTGCTAGAATTCCTGTTTTTAGTTTTTAGTTTATTTCACTACCAGTATTGTTACTGATCTATCTTAGCCATTAACTCAGGAAACAAACAGGTGAGCCCTGTCACAGTGCCTTGAACAACTGCTCTGTCCCAGGGAACTGTGAGGGGACTGGACAAAGAGAAAGCATAGCTCCTGGCTGGGTTTGCCAACACTGTTGCTGAATAAACTCAGATAAAGCCATCACAAGAGAAGCCAGTAACTCAGATGAGTGTTTGGGGGCAAAAAATAAAAAAAAATTTAAAAAATTAAAAAAAAAGAGAGAGAAAGAAATTTATTTATTTATTTTTAATAACTTTTTTTAAGTTTATTTATTTTGAGAGAGAATGCAAGCAGAGTTCAGGAGGAGAGAGAGAGAGAGAGAGAGAGAGAGAGAGCATCCCAAGCAGGTTCCACCCTGTCAGCACAGAGCCCAATAAGGGGCTTGATCTCAAGATCCTGGAATCATGACCTGAGCCAAAATCAAGAGTGGAAGCTCAACTGACTGAGCTGCCCAGGTGCCCCTGGGCACCTAGAGTTTTATGGAGAGAAGTTCAAAAGGGTAAGTTCAAGACAGCCGGCAGAGAGCTTGTGATCATTGGTTGGGGTTAGTATGTTTTCAGGGGTGACCATGGGCAGGGAATGGGGCATGTGGGGTGTGGTCTTATAGGCATTCCTATTGTTATCAGGGCTTTCTTGGTCTGGCTGTTGGAAAGTTTTGGTCATTGAAAAATATCTTCCACAATGCCTCAAGAAAGTATGATAAGAAAGAAGAACAGTGGGTTTCAGTTAGAGCAAGAGTTAAACAGGTCTTGTCTTTTACTAGTTTTACCTACTGGGGTCAACAGTTGAGCAAGAGAGCTCACTGAAAATGTAGGTCTAGAAATCTTAAGTTCTATGTATGAAGCACAAACCAGTCCTCTTGAGCTGCTGGCTTCACATGGTAAGCATGAATACAGCTTTGATTTATTTATTTTTATGTATGTATTTTCCTTTTTTAGCCAGGTGCATAATCAGAAGCACTTGAAAAGGTTTCTAGGAATAAGAAAAGCTCTTTTAAGTATTGGACATAATTATGAGACGACTCAGTTAAGTCAGATATAGGACATGGTTTCAGACCCACATGTACAGGATATGCCAAACATAAATTTAAAGGCAAAAATCCAGTGCTTACTTCCACCTGTCACTCTAACTTTTAACAAGACCAATGGTAAAGCTCTAAGGCCTCTAACACAGGAGGCTGCAGAATTTTAGCTACTATGTATTTAGATATTGATTGATTTGTCCTACTTTTCCAGAGCACTGAGGCTTCTAGGAATCTTCAATTAATTTCATAATCCTTGACTAGAGTAGAAATAAAGTGACTTCCTCAGTCCCTACTCAATATGCTGTGGTATCCCAAAAGTGGGAATTATATGTATATGAGAGACTTTACTACTGGCTGCCTATCAGCTTTTGACACAGGCAAAGATTTCAGGCCACCACCTATCATATATACCATATCTAGACAAAAGTCTTACTTTTCTTCTCTACCTTTTGCACTTTGTTATATGAAATCCAAATCTACCAGCTTCCTAGTAACTTTGGTCAGGCAGACTTCCCATGCTACCTTGGGAGTGGCCCGGAAGGAATTCTGCCAACAAATGCCATTTATTTCTAATAGACTTTGAATGATTTCATCATTTCCATAGGCATAGTAAGGGTCTGGTATCTTTAAAATCTCTTTTATACATCGATTTGTTTGGTTACACAACACTAACCAAGCATATAGGTGGGAGAGTAAATGTTTGGTTTATATCTCCCACAGTCCAGTCAGAGTCCTGTTAGCCATTTTTAGAAGCCCTGTGTCCATTTTGTTTTGTGAAGCATAGTTTTAAAAATGAATAAAAAAATTTTATTGCATTAAAAGTGAAGACTCTATATTTGTAGTCTGTCATGTTTTAACAGCAGCTTTTGCAGTTCTGTCGGCAAAATTATTGCCTTTAGAAACTTCATGCTTCCATCCTGTGTGAGCTCTGCAATGAACTGCTGATATCTGAGCAGGCAGCTGTACAGACTGACAAATCAAGTAAATCAGGTATCAATGCTTCATTGTATATAAAATTTCCCCACTAAAACAATATTCTGGGTGCACCTAGGTGACTCAGTTGGTTAAGTGTCCGACTTCTGCTCAGGTCATGGTCTCAGGGTTCTTAAGTTCAATCCCCGAGTCGGGCTCTGTGCTGACAGCTCAGAGCCTGGAGCCTGGTTTAAGTTCTGTGTCTCCCTTTCTCTCTGCTCCTCTCCTGCTCACACTCTGTCTCTGTCTCTGTCTCTGTCTCTCTCAAAAATAAATAAGCACTCAAAAAATACTCTGTTGTACGACAGATACCAATTATAATACTTGTTGTTGCTGTTACTAGAGAGAGAGAAAGAAGAGGGAGAAAGGGAGAGAAAAGTTCAAACTTCTAAACCCTCAGAAATCAAATTATCACAGTATGCCTATGAGGAAAAAAAAGGTATATTCATTTATATTTGCTTCTTGATATATCTTTTTGATTGAGCTTAAGCAATTTTGAAATACCTTCACTCTAACCTCTATATAACTTCCATTTCTTACCAATATTTTATATTATTTTTGTTTTATATCTCACTATTATAGGTAGTTACATAATAATTTTCAGATAATACTAAGTGATTGAATTATATATTCACTGGTCCAATTCATTAGGAAATATGAAATATGTAATGTTTTGTTTAAATTTGATCACCCAAAATATATTAAGTGACCTCAAACTTCAGGTCACCTTAATAGACAAAGGACACATGAAAAGTGAAATGGTACTAAAACAAAATTAAACAAACTGGACTCTGCCATTAAATTGGTTATTTATCACCTATTTCTGCGCTAGTTGTTTAATCTTTTGAATTTTTTAATTATCAAGTTCAAAACAAAGAAAATTATATCTGTTTGCCTTTTCTGAGTTGTACAACATGTACTACAACATGAGTTGTAGTAAGACATTAAGGAAAACAGAAGAGAAAGCCTAGAGCATGGGAATCTGACTTTCAAAGTGCATGTAGTTACATATTACAGTGAAGGTATGAATATAAGCTTTATCTTTATGATTAGCTTTTTTTGTAAATATTTTTTTAAAGTTTATTTTCATTTATTTAGAGAAAGAGAGAGTGAGCACAAGTGGAGGAAGGGCAGAGAGAGAGGTAGACAGAATCCCAAGCAGGCTGTGCACTAACAGAGATCATGAGTGACATCATGACCTGAGCCAAAATCAGAAATCAAAGGCTTTATTGACTGAGCCACCCAGGTGCCCCAATGATTACCTTTATAACAAGTTTGTGATAAATAAGTGTACAAAATAGTAACAATTCTCCCAAATACTTTTATTGTTTTCTCTTTTACTTTGAACATTTTAATCAATTCTTATTAATCTCATTTTCATTTCATGCAGGAGCTGTTATCGAAATCTCAGTAGTCTTTGAACTTTAACAGTTAGAGTTTTTGAATCTGTGGGATTTATTCTAATTAGTCCAAATATATTTATTTTGGGATCATAGTTAACCTCTAATTTGGAATCAATTTTTCATTAGGAATTTTGTCATTTTCTTTATTAATCCTCTCCAAATCAGTGTGCCTTGGCATTTTCTACAACTTCTGCTAGCAAAAACCATAAAATAGTATTCTATACACAGTCCATTAAAATAGACCAGTATTGGGGCGCCTGGGTGGCTTAGTCGGTTAAGTGTCCGACTTTCGCTTAGGTCATGATCTCCCGGTTCGTGGGTTCGAGCCCCGCGTCAGGCTTTTTGCTGACTGCTGACTGCCACCTCAGAGCCTGGAGCCTATTTCATAAGTCTGTGTCTCCCTCTCTCTCTGACCCTCCCCTGCTCACGCTGTCTCTCTCTCCTAGAAATAAAATATAAAATAAAATAGACCAGTATTTTTTACCTATTTAATTTTGCCATAATTTTATATATAACCATGCAATTATTAAACATAGATCATCGAAGGACATTTTTATGTGATTACATCACTAATAATTTTAATTGTAGACAATTATAACTAATTTTCAAATATGTATAATTATAATACCCAGAATATAATAATTCTGCTTTTACATATAATATCAAAAGTCTTATACCTTTGTATCATTAAGTATTATAAATTGAGAAAATCACATATACTGAGAGAATTCACTATTGGATGAAACAACATATACTAGGTCTAAATGTTCTTGATCTAAGCCACAGAAACACTTTATGGTTACTATCCCCTGGGTAAGATTTTCCACTGTAATAAATTAACTTCATCTATGGATAATATGAAAACCTGCCAAAAACAAAGAATTATGTTTATTTCTACTGTTCACATGTGCATTGCATTTAAGATGTAATGGAAAGTAAAAGTGAAAAAAATAGCCAGACATCATGTGTAAGTTTTACAATTTAAGGGATTTAAATTATTAAAAGTCTAGATATTAGCATCTTCCTTGAAAATGATACTTTATAAATTAAAACATTAATCAAATGAGGTGATATTATAGCAGACTTCTGCAATATTGTTAGCATAAAAATCTAAATCACTTAAGTAATTCCCTTACTCATATAGCCTATTTACTTATATAGTCTTTTTATGACAACTTCCTAAACAATAGTAATAGATTTTGGATATGTTACTACTGAGTCATTTTTATCCTACAACACAATTTCTGATTTACACGTTTACTTAACAAGATGTAATAAAGTACACTTTCCAGGTAATAAAAGCAAATATAATGTTACTTTCTATTTTTAAAGATTATTTTTATTACAAGGAATACCATCAGGAGATAGCAACTAGAATGCATATATTTAAAAAAAATTTTCCTTTAGTAGTGTTTGTTTATGAGGACCTGTTAAAAGTTGTAAAAAGTGTTTCTTTTTTTAATTCAATTTGTTCTAATTCAAATTGTATTTGACATATCATAAACTGTTTTTTGATCGCAATGAGCAATGTATTCATACTGAAATTTCTGGGACATCATATAGGCAGTGTTCTAAGAAATAGTTTTGAATCTACATATATGGTTATTGTTAAAGTATACTTTTTCAAAAGGCAAAAGCATGACCTTTATGCTAAATCAAAAAGAACATGTGTCATAGACTTTATTAATTTCATTGATTAATGAGGATGCCAATAATATATTAAAACTGGCTTGGATGAGAAATAGACTTAGAGAGATATATATTTTCTATAGGAAAAACATTTATTTACAAAGCTGTGAGCAGGGATTCTTTTCACTGCAATGGTCAGGAAATATTTATATACCTTTAATTTTCTATAAATTTATCTTTCCTTGAACAGAGTTGTAAATATCCTAGTTAGTAACAAAGACAATCAAATGTACACATCTGTGAGAAATCATAAAATCGCAGATGTTCTGTAAGACATCACCCAGAAGAAACCCACTGACTGAAAGGATATCTAGTAATCATGTTTTGTTAATCCATTTCTAAACCTTGGAAAATTGTTCTGTAAAGTATTAATTTTTTGTATACTGTAGATTCACAGTTTAAAATGTGTGTCCTATAAAATTTTGTGAAGTGCATGGAGTCATAAAATATTACATATAAACACATAAAACTTGTATATATGTAACTGTTATAATAAATTTTATCAGTGCTACTGAATGATGAAAAGCAATGGAATGCTAAGCATAAAAACATATATTTTAAAACTTGTATTTTTAGCCAGTAAAACTTGCAATTATGTTTTACAACAAGGACATACCATTCAGACATATGAGAGCTAAGGAAATTTCTTGAGAACCCATTCAACTAAAACAAGGGATTGAGTAAACAAAAGGTAAATGTGTGGTTTTAGAAAAATGGCTCCAATACATTTGTAAGAAACAAATGCCAGCTCTCACAGCTTGAATTAGCAATGAATTACCACTGAAATATATATCCCCATAATTATTTAAATCGTTTTTGTGTTTTAATTTTTTTTAAATCATATGAAATCTTTATGGAAGAATTGTGGTTAAAAAACAAAACAAAACAAAAAACTAAATGATAACTTTAGCAAGTTCAAATTGATCCTGGCTACAGTTAAACTGGAGCATAGAAAAAAAGATTAAAAATGTGACAGTAAAGGTTGAAATAGTTATATTGAAAAGAGTTTAATGTAACCATTCCTAAGGGTTGAAATACTTGCATTGAGAAGATTTTAATGTAACAATGTTTTAAGTGAAATCAGTTCTCATAAGAGAAATTCACATTAAAATTACACTGAAATTCATTTTTCAGTTTGGTGAGATCTAATGGTTTAATGACATATTCTGTTGTGCAGCTGTGGAGAAAGAGTGACTTCAGTTATTGTTGATGGAAATGCAACTTTCAAAGAAGGGGCTATGGCAAAATCAATAATATTCCCTAGACATTTACCTTTTCATCTAGCAATCCCAATTTTTTTTTTAACATTTTTTATTTATTTCTGGGAGAGAGAGAGAGAGAGCGCGTGAGCAGGGGAGGGTCAGAGAGAGAGGGAGACACAGACTCTGAAAAATTGGCTCCAGGCTCTGAACTGGCAGTCAGCACAGAGCCCGACGTGGGGCTCGAACCCACGAACCGCGAGATCATGACCCAAGCGAAAGTCGGACGCTTAACCGACTAAGCCACCCAGGCGCCCCTAGCAATCCCAATTTTAAAAATCTATCCTAAGTAGTCATTGAAAGAATGTAAAATTAACACTTGAAGGACTTTTATTGGAGTATTATTTGTAATAGATAAAATAAAACATAATTAAAAATAACTGGACACATCTGAAAATGACATCAATGGGACACTCATTAAATAAGCTATGATAAGCCAACAAAAAGGGCAGCACACAGCACTCAATAAAATGAAGAACTACATGGCTGTAGAAAGGAAAGAAAACATTATATATATAATATATTAAACAGTATATGTATATATATAATAAGAAATATATATTATATAATATATATATATATATATAAAACTAACAAGTAATCTTTAGGAAATGTGCAGACTATTCCTAGTTTAGCCTGAGAAAATGGTGATATACACATACCTACTATGCAGATACATATATACTTAGTTATGTATATGTCTGTAGTCTTTAATGGTTATCTGTAAAGGAAAGCAGAGAATAGAAAAGTCATAGATAAAAATTAGTCTTCCTTAAATACGCCTTGCTTTGATTTGAATAGAAATAAAGTATGCCTGGGGCGCCTGGGTGGCTTAGTCGGTTAAGCGTCTGACTTTCGCTTATGTCATGATCTCGCGGTTCGTGGGTTCGAGCCCCGCGTCGGGCTCTGTGCAGACAGCCAGCTCAGAGCCTGGAGCCTGTTTCAGATTCTGTGACTCCCTCTCTCTCTGACCCTCCCCTGCTCACGCTGTCTCTCTCTCTCTCTCCTAGAAATAAATAAAACATTAAAAAAATTCTTAAAAAAAAAAAAAAGTATGCCTGTTTAAAATAAAATTTAATTAAAAATATATCCTTAAAAACTATAAAGTAAATAGGGGGTACCTGGGTGGCTCAGTTGGTTAAGTGACTTTGGCTCAGGTCATGATCTCTCACAGTCATGAGTTCTAGCCCCACACTGGGCTCTGTGCTGACAGCTCAGGAGCCTGGAGCCTGTTTCAGATTGTGTCCCCCTCTTTCTCTGCCCCGCCCCCACTCACACTCTGTCTCACTCTCTCGAAAATAAATAAACATTTAAAAAATTTTTAAGTGACTATAGAGCAAATAGTACAAATAAATTTACATTTTTTGTTGTCCCAAATGACTTTAATGCACAGTAATTGACTATCCATCTCTGATGAGATATACTGTATACACAAAAACATAATTATAGTCATATACATATATGCATATAAATTATTTAGTAACCATATTGTTAATGGTAATTTTGGTAGTATTTGTTGACCACAAATCAACAATAACTTTAGTTCTTTCTCTGTAGAGTTGTAAAATAGCCTAGTCAATAACAAAGCTGATCAACAGTACTCACTTATATAAAATCAGATCATTGCAGAGGGTCTGTTAGACAAGACCTAGCACCTCCGCCCTCCCTCCCCCCCTACTGTAGGTCACATTAAAGGAGAAGGATCCTGAGTTCAAGAAGACAGCAACTTTCATAATGGTAAGTAAGACATCTGAATTTTGCTCCAGAGAAAATATTATTATCTTGCAAAGTAAGCAAACCCATCTCACACAAAGATAGGTTCTCCCACAGCAGAACCTAATCTAAAATCCAAGGGAAAAGGTTGAGGTGATGCAGTCTATAGCCTCAGTGGTTTAGGATACAACCAGAGCGGATAGGAACAGAGAATAGATGGGGGTTGGTAGAGAGCAATCAGCAAATTTAAGTTTTCAGTTCATTAGTTTTCTTTTACAGTGATTGAAATCTCATGTGTTTAATTTTCTCTGTGAGCTCTGGATCCCCAGGCAAAATTTATCGGTGGGTGATAAGCTTGGCACAGGGAATGCCAACACACTAAATCATGCTTCTGCAGATGTTTCTGGGGAAGTACAAGGAACAGAGTTCATGGAGATCTGCTAGTGTTATGCACTGTGTATTTGCCATGATGATGTTCTTTTAAAGAACTGTCTCCCTAAGTTTTTATCAACTAATCCTTAGTGGGTGGAACACTGAGAAGCTGTCTGTGACTATTGTTAATTTTAAATGCCCTACCTACTCCCTACCAAAATTAATTTGGCTATATTTTCATGTAAACCAGTCTTCTCAAAGCCGCACTGGACTGGTTGTTTTCAAGACTAAAAGTGCAACACAGTAAGCCACAGTGTAAATCACAATGTTCAGTAATAGAAAGTGATAGGTATAAAAATCTCTTGTACTGCTTCTACTATCCTACCTGTAGAGCTCCCTTCTGGTCTTCCCCCAATACAGTGATTTTCTGCAATCCTTTCTTGTTCCAGGAAGACAGACATGACATATACTCTAGGGTTAGATGCTGACCTTTTTTCTTCTATAGACCTTTACAAAATAACAAGTTGGAAGAGAAATGATAATTAAGTTTGGATTATGTGCCTTCTCTCCCAGGCTTCTTCCACTGTGCTTGGGATCTAGAACCCAGAACACCTTTTGTTACATTTTTCACAAATTAAGTTGTCTGTATTCCACCTGGCAGAGGACAAAGGGCCATCCATGCTTTCCACAGCCCACTGGTTTTTAGCTATATTTGCACCACTTTAAGTTTAAATTCTGAGAATCTCAGGGACTATATGAAGTAATTATTTCTCATCAATATCCTGTTCTGTATAAAAATAACAACTCTCCCTCTTCAATTCCCTATATCCACAATGTATGTTTTAAGCTTTCTTCTGATGATATTTTCTCCTCATTGTCTTTTGTATTTACTTTAATTATTTCACTTTATTTCACCCCAGGGTTGGGAAAGAAGAGAAATGAAAATGGACAATCCACCATGCCTAAATAGAAATACCCTCTTTCAAGCCTTAGTGCCTTGTCACCAGATTAGAGACTTTGAGATTCTAATGCACAGCCAGTAGCAGCAATGAACCTCTTTCTGCAGACAAAACACACAATTTTTAAAGTCTTTGCTCTTAATATAGTTATAGAGCTCATATTTTGTGCTCCATAATATTATCCTTTTAACCTAAAAGTAATAAGACTAATTCTTCTATTCATAGCTGCAAGTATCCCTAATCTACTCATTTAAATAAAACCATGGCCTAGGAAATGTTTTTATGATATATTCTTAGAGCAAAGAAAATTAGGATAATATTTCAACTTAAATATTTTGGATTCTAATTATATAAATGTATTCTAATCACATTGCATGAATATATATACACTACAATAAAAATATATACACATACAAATGTAAGGAAGTTTTACTCTCCTAGTACATTGAGCAAATTTTTTATATTAGAGGTTTTTTTTTCCCTATTGCTCCACTGTCATGAAAGAATAGAACAAAAGAGGCTCTTAGAAAATGAGAAAGCTCTTCAATGTCAAACCAAAGGTCAAGAGAATTTTTCATAAGAACATCAGATAAAATTTCCAAATTCTGTACTCAGTAATTTAGAGTTTCTTTGAAAAGACTTGACTTTTGAAGTGCAGTTTTAATCATAATTTTAGAAACAAGAGTATTATGTCATAAAAGATCTTCAATACAGATAGTAGGAAGCTTTTCCTTTTCATTCTTCTTTAAAATGTCAATGTGAATTTAATATATTTTATATACTATCAGTATCAGAATAGTATCTCAACATAACTCTAATTTCTAAGGATTCCTTCAATAACTCTGCAGTACATTATCTCCTAAGTACCTTGTCTTCAAGCAATGTTCTTTAATTACTTCTCTTTTCCAAAGGATCCAGCTCTAAGTGATAAACTGCTGACACAAAGAATCAGTATAACCCTTTATTGACCTAATTGAGAGAGTAAACTGTAATATTTATAAGGTTGTCACAACATAGTTAATAGAGCATATTATGAATCTAAATAACTAGTACTTCACTATATATACTCTTGAATATATTTCTATATAGTGGTTGAACTTGGTATAATATTAGTTACGTAAGTGCTAAAAGCCCTTCAAAAAATCTTGAACAAAACAATGACTTAGAAGTTTTAATAAGAAGAAGACAGAAAATTTGCTTCTTTAATGGCAAGACCATCATAAGATTTTCTCTAATATGTAGTATAGTCATTTAATTTAGGGCAACTTATTTAAACCTTTAAAGAACTAGGTTGTAACTATGGACCCATTAAGGCATTAAGAAACACAACACATAAGCAAATGAGAAAAAAAGGAGGGAGAGGGGAGAAGGGAGAGTGGAGAGGACAACCAAAAAACAGACTCTTACTTATAGAGAACAAATTGATGGTTACCAGAGGGGAGGTGGTGGGGGAATGGGCTAAATAGCTGATGGGGATTAAGGAGTGCACTTGTGATGAGCACCAAGTGCAGGTGTTCTATAGAATTGTTGAATCACTATATGGTACAGGTGAAAGTAATAAAACACTGTAAAAAAAAAAAATGAACTAAATAGATAACAAACTGGCAAGTTGCTATGATGAAAACAAATCCATAGGGAAATGGTGTTTCCACCTACTACCATCTCCTTAATTTAGAAATTGAAGAAAAAAGCAGAACAAAAGTTCGTAAAAATACTAAAACTTTGTACATCATTCATGAGTATAACCTGATAGATATATGTAGAACTCTGCTTCCTGCCCCCGAATGATATACTTTCTTTTCCAGTTATGACAAAAAATATAGTTAGATATGAATTAAATATCAACAACAACAAAAAACTGAAATCGTGAAGGGGCTATTCTTTGAATATAATGTAATTAAGCTAGGCATTATAAACAACTAAACATGAAATGCTTCTTGTGTTTGGGAAATACAAAGCATGCTTTGTAAAAACTATGTGAAAGAAAAAAAATAGAAGCCCCACGGATAACTAAAAGAAGAAAAAAGGGGATAGTAAAATAACTAAATAAAAATACAGAAAAAATAAATGAAAAGATTAAGACATAGCAGAATAGCATAAAAAAAAAACTGAAACAAAACTGTATCTCTGGTCATAACAGAATTCTGTGTGATGTTTTTATTACAGAAATAAGATTTATGAATTGAAGCTAGAAAAAAGAAAACTGATAAACTCTTACTGTAATATGAACTATCTATGCCAAACCATTCTTAACATGAGAGAAAGAATGCTGTCCTTTGAAACTCATTGTAGATATTGGGTCACAAATACAGAGAACAAAGTATGCGTTAAGGAAGAAAGGGTAATCTGAGGGCTGGAGACAGGGATTAAAACTGTCCATAATATTTAGAAAAGGATGCATTTGTTAAAGATTTTAGAATAAGTAAGCAGGGGGCGCCTGGGTGGCTTAGTCGGGTGGGCGTCCGACTTTCGCTTAGGTCATGATCTCGCGGTTCGTGGGTTCGGGCCCCGCGTCGGGCTCTGTGCTGACTGCCAGCTCAGAGCCTGGAGCCTGTTTCAGTCTGTGACTCCCTCTCTCTCTGACTCTCCCCTGCTCACGCTGTCTCTCTCTCTCTCCTAGAAATAAAAAAAAAAAAAAAAAATTAAAAAAAAAAGAATAAGTAAGCAGATGTTCGGGACAGCAGAACCTGCTGGGAATGGGGGAAAGAATCAATGGCACTTTAGGAATCAGATAAGTACTGATTATGAAGTCTAAATTTAGTAAGCAGGTGTAAGAAGATATATTTAGACTGTTAATCTGTGATGGGTTGATTACTTGAGAAATTAAGCTATTTCTACAAACTCCTCCCACTGTCATCCTTTCAGACTACCCCACCTCTGTGTCACATTATGGGGCTTCTATTTTTTCTGGGCAAAATTTAGCAGGGATCCCATTTTAGGTTCTAAAGAAATTTACAGTTCTCAGAGATAATGTAGCATATTTAAACACTGGTACAAACAGATGAAGAGATTTGAAATAAATTGTTAAAGCAAATCATCCAGTTGCCCCCATCCACCCACACATGGAAAATAAAATAGGCCTTTGAATGTAGAAATGCAGCATAAGTGAGTATAGGGGTACTGAGGAGAGTGACTCTATCTTGTGGTCCTTCATTTTGTTCATGTTCCCTGGATGACTTCTCTTGCGGCTAGAGTTCCAGGCTCACTGAGATTAGTTAATTACCTATCTTAGAAGGGCCATGGAGGTCAGCATGGGGGAAGGCATGCATGGACCTCCCAGGAATCTGTTAGAGAGAACATAGTCTTTCCCCTTCCTGATGCACAGGTGGTGACTTAAGATCTAATTAAAGGTTAGCTGTCAGTTAAGTGCACACAAAGGCTTTTGAGGAGCATGCATACTCTTTGATCTCACTGCAAGCTTTTTGCATGTTTCTTCACTATTTAAAATCTGTGGACCAAGGTCCAGACTTTGTGGAGAATATGCAGCTGCCATGGATCACCCTCTGCCTGATCCCCCTCGTCAGTATGTCATGCCGAAGAAAGCTGTGAAAACTGTATGGAGTCACCTCCTTCCTTTTTGGGGTCTCAAAGTACCTGCTCAGTTTGGGGGACACTTTATTATCTCTCCCCCAGCTTCTAACAGTGAGAAAGATTTATAGATAAAGTGCTGAAAGTGACAAGTCACGTCAAGTGCTAGGCTGCCATTCCTGCTTCGTTTTTTTTTTAAGTTTATTTATTTTGAGAGAGAGAGAGAGAGAGCAAGTGGGGGATGGGCAGAGAGAGAGATAGAGAGAGGTAGAGAGAGACTCCCCAGCAAGCTCAACACAATCTGATGACACTACATCCCAGGAACTGTGAGATCCTGACCTGAGCTGAAATCATGAGTTGGAAGCTTAACCAGCTGAACCATCCAGGTGTCCCATGCTGTTCCTGCTTCTTCAGTAAAATCTCAAAAGAAAAGCTAGAGAAGGTACAGGATATCTAAGATGGCCCTATGTGAATTTTGGGAATCTCAGTGATAGACTGCTTTACTATTTTCCACTTGCCATTTCAGTGAAGCAATCCCCTAAATATGTCTTAGACTATCAGATTTGAGGTACATTGATAAATTTACTCTTGAATTTCAAAACTTAGATTTAGCCTAAGTCCTAAATTATCCAAAGACCAGAGAGTGACATGGAAGTACACTCATTGTGGAATGATGAGTAATACATGAGCCCAATAATACATGAGCTAGAAAAAAGGAATATAAATTAAGGAGATGGTAGTCAGCGGAAATGCTGTTTCTCTATAGATTTATCTGTCAAAAGTCACTGTCTAGAAAACGAAGTCATGTGATAGTCTGTCCCAGATGTCCTTTTTGTGTGAATCATGGGTCCTAGAAAGCTGAAAACCTCCCCTAGCACTGAAATGGGGAGACTCAATTAAAAACATTTTCTCCAGCAGTCAGCAGTACTTGAAGTTTCAAAGTATTGACTCATGAGAGTAAGTAGTGGAAAAAAGTCTCAAAGAATTTTGAATCTGACTCTAACAATTTTAGTAAATCCAAATCAATGAAAGCATTTATTAGAATGGGCAGGGAGAAGATAAGGAGTGAATAAAATTAAGTTGCCTGTACTAGGTGGAGAAGGGGCTCACAAAAGTTAAATTCAATTGTAGAATTAAAGTGGCATAGTTTTTATTCATATATGGAATTGAAGAAACAAAACAAATGAACAAAGGGAGAAAAACAAAGAGAAAGAGAGGCAAACCAAGAGATAGGGTCTTAACAATAGCCAACAAAAAGATGGTTGGGGGCCGGGGATAGGTTAAATAGGTGATGGGGGGTGGATTAAGGAGTGCACTTCTGATGAGCCCCAGATATTATATGGAAGTGTTGAATCGCTACATTGTACACATGAAACTAATATTACAGCATATGTTAACTAACTGGAATTTAAATAAAAACTTAAAAAAAAAGAAAAAAATATATATATGGTTATAATGTTTAATTCGAACAGAACATTATATAGTATATTTCTATCATATAAATATATGTTTTAATTATTCCTGCAAGGCAGACATTACTTTCCAGAGATAATGGATCAGTTCCTGAGTTGTAGAATACTTTAAAATGTGTAACTAAATTATTTTTCCATATGTGTCTAATTGAGAGCTCATGGGAATGGCCAATCACAGAGTGATACAGATGGTTAGTTTTCGAAGCAAGTGGAGTGGGGAGGAGAAGAGGAAGAAGAGAAACAGGAAAAACAAATTCTAGCTGCAAAAAGACCAACACTCAGGTAAATGTCAACAGGACTAGACTTCAGCAAGCACAGGAATTTAGAGTGAGATCGAAAGAGATGTGGGAACTTCACTAAAGACCTGACATCAGGACAGAGGTCTAGAAGTGTAAGGCAGAGATAGGGGCTCATACTAAGGAAACTGGACTATTTAATAATTGGCATGCTTCTTTTTTTATTTTTATTTTTTTACAAATAGTTTATTGTCAGGTTGGTTTCCATATAACACCCAGTGTTCATCCCCACAAGTGCCTGCCTCCATGTCCATCTCCCCTCTCCCCCCCACATTCTTCAGTCCTCAGTTTGTTCTCAGCACTCAAGAGTCTCTCATGGTTTGCCTCTCTCCCTCTCCCCCACCATTTCCCCCCTTCATCTCACCCATGATCCTCCGTTAAGTTCCTCCTAATCCTCCTATATGTGCAACATATGATATTTGTCCTTCTCTGCCTGACTTATTTCGCTCAGCGCAACACCTTCAAGGTCCATCCATGTTGCTACACATGGCCAGATTTCATTATTTTTCATTGCCATGTAGTATTCCATTGTATAGATAAACCACATCTTCTTGATCCATTTGTCTGTTGATGGACACTTAGTCTCTTTCCATGTTTTGGCTACTGTGGAGAGTGCTGCTATGAACATTGGGGTACATGTGCTCCTATGCATCAGCATTTCTGTGTCCCTTGGGTAAATTCCTAGCAGTGCTATTGCTGGGTCATAGGGGAGTTCTATTGTTAGTTTCCTGAGGAACCTCCACACTGTTTTCCAGAGGGGCTGCACTAGTTTGCATTCCCACCAACAGTGTAGGAGGATGCCCGTTTCTCCACATCCTTGCCAGCATCTAGAGTCCTCTGATTTGTTCATTTTAGCCACTCTGACTTGCTTGAGGTGGTATCTCAGTGTGGTTTTGATTTGTATTTCCCTGATGAGGAGGGATGCTGAGCATTGTTTCATGTGTCTGTTGGCCATCTGGATGTCCTCTTTGGAGATGTGTCTGTTCATATCTTCTGTAATAATTGGCATACTTCTAACCTAATGTATAGAGTATAAGAAATTGCCTCCCCCTCATAATGCATACTAGCACTTAGGATTGAGAAAGAGAAATAGAGGCAATACGTTCACTCTTTGCCCCCCAAAGGCTCTATGTATGAGCTATGCCCAGTTATTGTTTTTTAATCTTAGGGGGCTTCCCAGTCAATGGTAGAAGATAGTTTATTCCAAAATTCTCAGTTATTGCTAGAAAGAAGCTTTGTGCTGTCTTGCAATTTTCTCAATGAATCCAGAATAACAGCATAATTTATAAATAATTTGAGGTCCAAGTTTTAAAAGTTACAATTATATTAACATGAGGGGGAGGGTGGATTTCAAAGGAAAAGTATCTCCATCTAAATTCACAAGTATAGCAACATAATTATATATCTATTTTGTTCATTATTTCTGCTTAACATGGATTTATTGTAAACAGATGGTGATTAATTAAAATTTGGTATAACATAATATTTTAAAAAATGTGTGTTGTATAGTGAAATACAGACCTTGTGAAATCCTTAATATAATCACTTAAGAAATATTGTAAAGTCTCAATCCCTAAGAGATACCTAAATTCCAATGAAAATGGTAGTTAGAGATTTGCAGTATTTAGAAAAAGAGCTGTGTCTGACATATATATTGAATCATATTACTGAAATAGCAATCACTTTTTGGTATATCACCTGCACTAGGATGAAACATGATGAGTATGGAGATGTGTGGGAGAAGGGGAACTTGGTAATAGGCCAGCACATCCATCCCATCAAACTCATATAAGAGAGAAGTAGGGAGTTGCTGGGCATCGTGTTAGATTCACATCTACATCACTGGCATGTTAATTTTGCCACTCATAATTTACCTGAGGCTTAATTTATTTTATAAAATAGATCAATGGCATTTACCTTTCAGGGTGGATATAAGGATTATAGATGAGACATAAGGATACAAAGTGAAAAAGAATGTGTTGTAAGTGTAATTAAATACTTAAAAAGTGATTTTTCCCCCTCATTGTTTCCTAGAGTATTAGAAAATTTGTGGCTAACTAAATGGGCTTTTTGGAATTCATCCAACAGTAAATTCACTTGATAAAGTTTCATTCCAGTTTTAATTTATTCCCATGCTGTCTGCTTAATTGTTTTATTTATTAATGATTATGAGGCCTATTGTACCTTAATATGTAGAGTTAGGATTATGAAAAAGAATGAAATGGGAATTTGAAATATTCTACATAAGTAGAATATAATTTGTATCACTTTATGCAATGTATTGCCTTACTGGCCAATAAACACACAAAGTACAATATAATGACTACATCTTTATTTAGTTAATTGCCACATTATCTCAACAGAGGATTCAATGCAGAATGTATAACATTATACCTAAAAATCACTGTATAATAGGTACAGCTAGAAGGATGTGAAATGTAAGATTTTTTTTTTCATATTCTAGCTATTTTCTGGTTTCTACATTCTACAGCACACAGCTGTAACTCCTTAAGTCCGATCCGTAGGTTTCCATGTTTTCTCTCAAACAATTTTACTTTGGTTACAGGGGAATTTAAAGAAATCTAACTTATCGCTCTATATTATTTACCACTCTATTATTGCTCTATATTATTATTTTGTTAGTACCCTGATTTGGACTTTGTGTACCAGTTTAGATAACTGACTTTCTGCTTATCCCCATGTGGCTGAGAGTTTGTTTTGATAATTTGCCTCTTATATTAATATGACTAGGATAACGGCTCTGCTCGGTTATCATTAAACCCCCTTTTAGCAAATTTATCACTTGCTTTCAAGCATTAAGGTACAAATAGCCTGAGCATCAGCGTATCCTCATCTGCTATCTCATTTGAATAATCTGTTATCCTATTCAAAATATATTGCATCAATTGCTCTGTTAGATCACTATTTTCTGCCAACTGAAGTTCTTGGTGGCATGTGATTCTGGGTCTGTTTTAATGTACCATCATCTCAGATTCTGTAAGACAACCATACCTGACCACATACAATACTCCCCAGTTAATTTTAAAGGTTCATAACACACTAGTTCTTGGTATTTCTTCTCATTTAACATTATGTTTATATTTTGACACATAGCTGTTTTACTTTGAAATCCTTCTTGTATATGATTCTTGAAATTTTTCTGTTATATTTTCAGAATTTGAATTTTATTTCTTCTTATTTGTCTACGTCCTTTGGCTAACTCAAGCAAGGAATCACAAATCTATTCACGACTCTCAAACCCCAACCTTCTAAAAGTAGAAAGCTGCCTAGCATCCTGTCCCAATCAACTGGCATCATTAACGTTTGAAGAATCAGGTAATTTACCAGTATTTCATTCTGTTCATCTTAATCTGCCCAATTTTGCTTAAGTTAACTAATTAGTCCACACTTGGTCTAATTGGTTCAATTTTCTAAGTCATCACATTTGTGGACATAGAGTTGTTTGTGGTATTCCTCTATTATCCATTTGGCATCCATGAGGTCATTACTAATACCCTTCTTTCATTTATATTTGTAATTTGCTTCTTCCCTATTTTCTTGATTAATGTATATAGACATGTATCAATTTTATTAGTCTCCTCAAAAAACAAGCTATTGAATTCATTGATTTTCTCTATTGTTTTCTCTTTTCAATCTCACTGAGTTTGCTCTAATTTATTATTTCTTTCCTTATGCTTGCTTTAAATTATTCTTTTTTACCTCTGGTTTCCTAAGGCAAAAGCTTACATTATTGATTTTAGAAATTCCTTTGTTTATAATATATGAAATTAATGCTATAAAATTTAATCTCAGCAGTGCTGTCATAGGGCCCAACAAATTTGGCCAAGTTTATATTAATTTTTATTTAGTTCAAAATAAAACTCTTGGTCTTTTTAATAACTTAAATTGGTCCTAAACATCCAATGTGTTATTTAGAAGCTTATTTTTTTAATTTTTGGATATTTGGAAATTTTCTAGCTATCCATCTCATTCTTATTTCTAATTTATTCCATTGTGATCTGAGAATATGGTATGTATAATCTCTGTTCTTTTTAAGTTAAAGTGTGTTTTATATCTTAGAATGTTTTAACTTGGTAAATGCTCTATTTGGGCTTGAGAAGAATGTATATTTTGCTGGTTGGTGGTTATAGTATTCCTTATATGACAATGGATCAAGTTCATTAACAATGCTGTTTAGATCAACTATATGTTTACTGATTTTCTGCCTGTTTAATTTTTTAATTACCTGAAGAGAAACACTGAAGTCCTACCTATAATTGTAGACTTGTTTATATCTTCCTCTAGTTTTATCAGTCTTTGACTCAAGGTTTTTAATGGTCTCTTTTAAGGTGTAAACATGTTTAGGATTTTTTTTTTTTACAATTGAAGATTTATATTCATGTTGTATCTGTTTTTATCTCTGATAATTTTCCTTGTTCTGAAGTAGGCTTTGTGTGAAACGTAACTACTCTAGCATTCTTTTGCTGAGTGATTTCATGGTACATTTTTTTCTATTCCTTTACTTTTATTCTACCTGTGCCTTTAAAGTAGTTTTCTTGTAAACGATATTGTTGGATTTTTAAATCCTTTCTGACAGCCTGGTTTTAGTTGTTTTATTTACTTATTTTTATTTAAAGATGTTATAAAGTAGTTGGATTATTATCTACCATGTTTGTAACTGTTCACTATACGCTTTTATTTTTTTCTATTTTTTCTCCTTTACTCTTCTTTTCCTTCCTTTTCTGGTATTAATTCTTCATTTGTTATTCCAATATATCTCATCCTTAAGAATGTCAATTATATTTCTCTAAAAAGGTTGTTATGGTTTCCCTAAAATTGCCAACATATAATTTTAGCCATTCTAAAACTGTCTTAAAATAACACTATATTGCTTCATGTGTTATGCAAGTACATTAAACTATTTGAGTTTGAATAATGAACTCACTTGAGTTATAAAGATACATTTTATTAAAATTGGTAATAATTCATCAATATCTCTCATAATGATAAAAATGTGCCTCATAAGAAATAGTTATTTTAAATGCAGCATTATTTCTACTTTTATTTAGAGTACCCATAGAGAAGTAAAGTAAATAGAAAAATACAATCAGATATATGGTACATTTATTATTTTATGATGTCAGTTCTACACATATATTGATGTAGAATCAATGCAGCTTTGTTCAACATCTCTAAATAAAATGAATGGGGGAACAGTGGGAGGAAATGTCTTACTTACACATGAATGCTAATAATAAATGTAGAAGAAATGATGGGATTATGAAATCATTACTTTCTTTGCTAAGTCAAAGTTGATGGGAGCAAAGTAATCACCAATAATAATCAACAATAATGTTAAAAATAGTGGGTAAAAGCTATATGGTGAACAAGATGGTTTTATAGTTCAAAATGTCTCCTCAAATTATTTGGTAATTATAAATTTAAAGAAGAAAGACATGGTGACACCATATTAACTAAGGGACCAAAGATTACATGATTAATAACACAACAAACTAAAGTCATGTCTCTTCTGGTATAATGTCCTAAGAATGACAGAGGATAGGAAAATGCAAACCTACTATTTGTTTATAAGGTAGAGACTAAGAGGTATTTAATGAAAGTGTTAATTATAGCACATAAATCAAAGAATACTCTTAGCTATGGTTTGCGATAATAAACAATGATGAGTGAGTTTGAAGGGGAGTATAATAAATGATATAGGCCAACTTCAGGAGATTTCCGTGAGAAATATTAGATGTCAAAAATGTTTGTGTTGGCTCACTAAAGGAGATGGGGATTTAATGAGGCAATACAATGTTCATTATCTGATAGAATAATTTATCCCAGATTTGTAGATCAAACAGAAATTTAATTTAATAAGAAAATTGCTAACCCAGTAGATTATTAGCAATCAATGCTTTCAGAACAAAGGCTCTTCAAAAATTGTGTCAAAAGCAGAAGTTGTATTTACCAGTTTTAATTACAAAGAAGACAATGGAGACTTGTTTGACCTTAGAGCTTATATAAAAATATAACCATTTTATATACATTTTATAAAATTAGATGCAAAAAGTTGAATTAAATTTCTTACATGTGACAATAGAGCAAAATAGTAGTAATGATCTTTTAAATATTACTTAACAGAAATTGAGCTGTATAAATTAACCACAGGATTTGTCTGTTCTATTCCTAAAGACATGAATTCTGTCATTAACTGGTAAAATATAATGGTATTGGTCCCATCACACTCCTGTTAAGAACAGTATTGCTCAGATAAACATGGCCGTCAGATAAATCGAATACAAGTTGAATGTCAGCCATATTAATAAAGTGATGTCAGAAAAGTGTAGGATATGGCCCTGGAAATTAAACTGTGAACATTGGCAAATACCCTCTAAAAGTGGAGAGGACAATTACTATGTTTGAAACTCTTTATCAAGTCTGTTGGTGGTATACACCAATTTGTGTGTGTTTCTTATATCCTTGGCTATGTCTACTGACCATATCACGAATTTAGGTAGAAATACCGAAAGGCTGAATAATCTGCCTTGTTATTTCTTTCTCTGAGATAGAATAAAAGCCACTTTTGCTAATGGAATATGTTAACAGTTAATCTGGGATGAAGAAAGTTACCTCAGGAATCCAGTGTCCAGAGCTAAAGTGTGTACTATTTCCTCTGTGTGACTCTCTCTCTCACACACACACACTCACACATTTACAATGATATTTCAAATGATACATTTGATTCATTGAGATAGATCATTCAAAAATAATCATTCAAATTCAGGTATATCCTTTTGATTTGTTTATATTGGGAGTAAACATGCTACATCACTGACAAAGTATGAATACAGATAATATACATGTCTATACATTATATATGACATTTCTGAAAAAAAATGTACAGAGACAGTCATTTACAACCAAATAGAAGAAGGGTTTGGTTTATAGCTTTTATTACTTGGTAAAACAAAATTGTAATCCTTTTACCCCATAGTCATGAAAAAAAAATGTTCCTGGCTCTTAAATCTCAGACATGGGATCATGGGCATTGATAAGATATTCTCTTCCTGCAATAAACTAAAGTTTAAAAACGTAAATAAATAAACTAAAATTACTCGTTTGGTTACAACTAATGAAAATATATAATTTAAATATCTTTGTGGTAAGTGTTATCACAATGCATTTTGAAGCAATCATTTTGGTAATATTCTTATTTCTATTTCATATCTGGGCTAGAATCCACATGTTCTATCATATTTACCACTGTATTCTCTTGTTTGTTTGTTTTTGTTTTGTTTTTGTTTTTGTTTTTTATTTTAGAGACAGTGCTCTAACAGGGGGGAGGGGCAGAGAGAGAGAGAGACTGAGAATGTTAAGCAGGCTTCACACTGACTGTGGAGCCCAATATGGGGCTCAATCCCACAACCCTAGGACAATGACCTGAGTAGAAATTATGAGTCACTTGTTCAACTGCCTAATTGTATTCTTACTGATGATGATGAATGAAATTGATAAATTAAGTGCTATATGAATGAATCAGCTTACAAAGTAAACCTTTCCTGAGGCACCTGGCTTACCTCAGCCAGTAAAGCATGTGATTCTTGATCTAGGGTTGTGAGTTTGAGCCCCACATTGAGTGTAGAGATTACTTAAAAATAAAATAAAATAAGAAACACAATGAGAACCTTCCATAATATTTTTTTTTCAATGAAGACTACACTAAATATTATTTTAGGGTCAATATTGGCTCAAATTCTTTATAATAATTATTTTTTCTCTCCCCAATATGTCACAAAGTTAGTATTGAGAAGTAATGGTGAATGATACAGACAAGGACTATGGTGCCCATGAAACATTCAAGTTTGAAGAAGCAGGAAGGGCTTTTGGAAATAATTAAACTATTAGATACACATTTAAAACCCAAAGCACTTCATCTAGTGTGAGTGGTCATATACGAATAGTGGTTTGGGAAAGGTCCAAGAGTGTGGGAGGCATAAGGAAGGAAGAAATATATTTGTGACAGAAGAAAATGTGTATAAATGCTTGAAGTAGAAAGAAACTTAGTACAGTCTAAGAACAGAAAGAAGCTTCATGTTGTATGTGTAAAAGTGGGATACTAGCAGTCAAAATCAGGAATAAGCCACAAAGAGAGCATCATATATGTTTTAGGAATAGATTCACTCAGTCACACATTCACAAACTTGAAAATATATTTATAACAAATTATACAATGCTGTCTTAATTATGATATCAAGCACTAGGCTTAGAATAATTTCCATAATTTGCTATAATTTTCAATACTGTGACAAATCAGTTTTTATGGATTTTTTAAATGCTGTTTTTGAAGTTACCACTCAATGCAGAAACAAAAGTTGCCACTAGCTAAATTGTGTATATTTGATTTGAGTATTTAATTGATATGACATGTAGGTCAAATATTTGCTTCTTTTTAGAAACCTGCATTACCGACTGGTACATATTAAATTTATTATGCATGTGGGAAGTGTGCTGCATACAGAATTTCATTGTTGGAAAAATCTAGATCACCATAAGTAATAAATAATAAACAACCTATCATTTATGCATTGTTATATTTTCTTTGTATTAGAGTTAGGTTTTCTCTGAATATTCCATTGTATTCTAATCACTTTTTGAAAAACTGAACATACTATATTCTACAATCATTTTGGTAAAATTTGAGGATTATACTAAATATAAATATTAAAGTTTAATTTCAAATTGTAATTCACTTTTGGTACTTTTGGAGTTAATACATAAAAAACAAAGTATTTATCCCTTGCTTTAATTCTTATTTTAAAAAGTTTCCTCATAACATTAATAGTCTGAAAGAAAAAAAAATCACCCTCTATCAATTAAGCATATTAATTTTTATTAGAGAGCAATAATTGACACACAAAAAGCTGTATGTATATAACATACACAACCTAATGTGTTGGAAACATGTGACCATATCACCACACTGTGACATTATTAATCCCATTCAACAGTTTCCTTCTGCCCTCTCACATTTATAATTACTAGAGGGGGATAAGAACATTTAACAAAGACTTACCCCCTTAGTAACATTTGAAGTATGCAATACAGTGATGATAACTACATATACTATGTTGTACAGCAGATTTCTAGGGCTTGTTCATTTTGTACAGTTGAAACTTTGCATGCTTTGACTTTACTACTTCCCTATTTCACTTGCCCTCCATCCTTAGTTTTTAACAACCACCAATCTACTCTGTGCTTCCATAAGTTTGACTATTTTAGATTATTCATATAAGTGGCGTTGTATAGTATTTGTCTTGTGTGTCTGATTTATTTGACCTCGCGTAATGTTTTCTAGGTTCATTCATGTTCTCACAAGTGGCAAGATTTACTTCTTTACTAAGGCTTAATGATATTCCACTGTGTGTATGTATGATTTTCTTTATCTAGTCATTTGTTGATGTACATTTAGGTTGCTTCCATGGCTTGACTATTGTGAATGGTACTCCAATGATCACTGGAATGCAGATACCTTTTGAAATCTTGAATTCAATTCCTATGGCTATATATCCAGAAGCAGGATTTCTGGATCATATGGTAGTTCTAGTATTAGTTTTTTGAGGAACCCCCAAATCTTTTTTCCATAGTGGCTACACTAATTTAAATCCCCACCAACAACATCCAATGGTTTTGTCTACAATCTCACGAACACCTTTTTTTTTTAATAGCCGCCTTAACAGATATAAGGTAATACTTCATGGTGGCATTTAATTACATTTTCCTAAGGATTAGTAATACTGAGTATTGTTCCGTATTCCTGTAGGCTGTTTTGTATGTCTTCTTTGGAGGAGTGTCAATTTGGTTTCTTTGCCCATTTTTAATTGGATTATTTGTTTCTGTTTTTGCTTTTTGATCTTGAGTATGGAATTTCTTTATGTATTTTGGATATTAACCCTTTATCAGATATATGGTTTGCAAGTCCTCATTTCTACACTATAGTTTGTCTTTTGTTGATTGTTTTATTTGCTATGCAGAAGCTTTTTTAGTTTGATGGAAACTTACATGGAACACCTGAGTGGCTCAATCGGTTAAGCATCCAACTTCAGCTCAGGTCATAATCTCATGGTTCATGAGTTTGAGTCCCACGTTGGGCTCTGTGGTGACAGCTCAGGGCCTGGAACCTGCTTTGAATTCTCCCTTTCTTTGCCCTTCCCCCACTCACACTCTGTCTCTCAAAAATGAATAAACATTTTAAAAAAATTAAACTTACTTGTCAGTGTGATACACTACATTACCAGAATGAAGGACAAATATCACATGATTATTTCATTAGATGCAGAAAAATCATATGACAAAATCTAATGCCTTTTCGTGTTAAAAACTCTCAAGAAATTAGATATAAAAGGAACTTACCTCAACACAGGAAATACTGTATATAAAAAGCTCATAGCTAGTAGTTCAATTGCTGGGTCATAAGGTGATTCTATTTTTAATACTGTTCTCCAGAGTGGTTGCACCAGTTTGCATTCCCAGCAGCAGCAGAAAAGGGTTTCCCTTTCTCTGTATCCATGTCAACATCTATTGTTTCCCAAGTTGTTAATTTTACTCATTCTGACAGGTGTGAGGTGGTATCTCATTGTGGTTTTGATTTGTATTTCTCTGATGATGAATTATGTTGAGCATCTTTTCATGTGTCTATTTTCCTTCTGGATATCTTCTTTGTCAAATTATCTATTCATATCTTCTACCCATTTCTTCACTGGATTATTTGTTTTCTGGGGTGTTGAGTTTGATAAGTCTCTATAGACTTTGGATACTATCTGATCCAAATATCTTCACCCATTCTATCAGTTGCCTTTGAGCTTTTTTGATTGTTTCCTTTGCTATACAGAAGCTTTTTATCTTGATGAAGTCCCTATAGTTCATTTTTGCTTTTATTTCCCTTGTCTCCAGAGATGTATGTTGTAAGATGTAAGTAAGAAGTAAGTAAGTAAGAAATTGCTGCGGCAGAGGTCAAAGATGTTACTTCCTGTGTTCTCCTCTAGGACTATGATTTTTTCTTATCTCACATTTGGATCTTTCCATTTTGAATTTTTGTTTGTGTATGATTCAATAAAGTGGTCCAGTTTCATAGCTCTGCACATCACTGTCCAGTTTTCCCAGCACCATTTGCTTAAGAGATTGTATATTTTCTATTGGATATTCTTTCCTGGTTTGTCATAGATTATTTGGCCATATATATGTGGACCCATTCCTGAGTTCTCTATTCTGTTCCATTGATCTAGGTGTCTGTTTTTATGCTAGTATCATAGTGTCTTAATGTAAGATCTGAAAACATAAAAATCCTAGAAAAAACATTGGGAAAAGCCTTTTTGATACTTGGCAATAACTTACTGGATATTACACTGTAAGACAGAGAACAAAAGCAAATATAACTATAATATTATAAACCAAAAAACGCAAATGCTATTATATCTTAATATAGTTCTATTAAAGGAAGTGATAGGAAAATAAATTCCTAAGATATTATTTATATTACTTTACTTTAATAGTATTTCATAGCAGCTATTATTAATATATCTAAATGCAAAAGAACTAGAAATCTTATTCTAAATTTTATGATATTATGTTAATACATTCACAAAGAAAATAAGAATATAATAATTTCTACAATATGAAAAAGTGGAAAATAGAAATAAAGGTAATACGATACAGTGAAAAGAAAAAAATATTTTGTTAACAGCACAGTTTCCAATCATTGTTTCAAACAGTACCTCCATCATTATTTCAATGTGCTTCTGGGTATACCTCCATATTTGTCTCACTTACATATCCTTAAGAAATTTATTTTCTCATGTATATTAAGATTATTTCAGTTTTTTTTTTTGTAACAGCAGACCCGATTATACTGATCAAAGCAAACAAACAAATAAAAAATGAAGGAAATTTAGTTTTGCTGATTAAAAAGTCCACTTAGTACTCACGTTAGGTAAGGCTGTCTGCTAGGTAACAAATCTCATCAAGAACCTGGCAAGGAACAGTATCTCAGTTTCCCAGTTGATAAAAGAAAAGAATAACAGAGTTTGTCTTATGCAATCATTCTGAGTTCTAAGGAGGCTTAAATAAGGTTTTTTAGGAGACTATCAGGAACATAAAAGTTTTATGTACTTACTAATTATTGACTGCAATATGTGACTTCATACTTTTCATTTATCTAAACAAACTTGCCATATCAATTGACATATATATCATTGACATATCAATGTCATTTGATATAGCACGTAAAACATGAAGTAGTTTAGAATAAATTTAATGAACTAGGCAGTAAAAACTGTGACATATTGCTGACTGAAATATTAAAAGAACCAATTAAATGAAGAGAGACATTGTTCATATTCATGATCTTGAAAACAAAGTGTTGTTTAAATGATAGTGTTCCTGAAATTTATTTATAGATTTAACTGAACCAAAAGTCTATCAGTCATTTTTGTAGTAATTAGCAAACTGAGTATGAAATTTATGACCATTAGAATATTTGCATAGAAGAAAGCTGGCTTTATTCACACCATTCAGAAACTGGAAGCAAATAGCCAAAATACTTATTTAAATAAACATATTTAATATAATCATATTTAAATAAACACATTTGATATAATCATATAGTGAAATAGTAGTTAACAATAAAATGAATGAAGTCTTTCCACTTTCCACAACACAGATGAATATGAAAAAAATTTAATGAAAGAAGCCAACCAGACACAAAAGGCATAACCTATATTATTCAATTCATGTAAAGTTCTCCAACAGACAAACCTATTGTATAGAGATACAAATCACATTAAAAATTTCCAGGATAGTTTGAGTGAGGGATTTATAAATAAAGTAAAACCAGGGAATTTCCCAAGATTATGAATATTCACTACATCATAAACGTATTGTTGGTTATTTATGGTATACTATGTGAAAAATCAATGAAGTATGTACTAAAAGTTTTATCACATAAAATCTACAGCTCAAAAAGATAACTAAAATATTATGGTCTAAAGAGAAATGTCAATTTAAAGTGTCAATAATTTCATATTCATTAACCCTAAAATACAACTTGAAAAAAGCTGGCTGGCATTTTTATAAAAAAGAAAAAAAAATTATAAAAGAACAACCTTCAGAAAAATAGCAAACCTCATTAGAACAAATATGGCTAAGAAAATCATTAATACATGTGCATGTATTCTCAGAATAATTATTTTGTTTACATGTTAATGTTCAGGTACTCCATGTAAAAGAAGATTTGTTTTGATGTTGATGTTGTTCTTAAACACAACAATGTATATAGTCTTGAAATAATTTTACTTATGCAAAAAGGATAATTTATATGTCCATCAGTATAATCAAACTGTTTTAGTCTAATGTAATTTTAATTACTTTAGCAGTTTTGTCACTCAAAAAGGTCTCAGGCTTCTATAGTAAACAAAGGTATCATTCTTCCTCTGAGTAGTAACATTAAATCATCCTCATAGTCTACACTGTCTTTCATTTTCTACAAACCAGCCCTCTCTTCACAATTCTGTTGGTGGGTATATAACATCAAAACCCTCATATTCCATGTTATAGATAAACCACATCTTCTTGATCCATTTTTCTGTTGATGGACACTTAGGCTCTTTCCATGTTTTAGCTATTGTTGAGAGTGCTGCTATGAACATTGGGGTACATGTGCTCCTATGCCTCAGCATTTCTGTATCCCTTGGGTAAATTCCTAGCAGTCTGGCCATGTGTAGCAACATGGATGGACCTTGAGGGTGTTATGCTGAGAGAAATAAGTCAGGCAGAGAAGGACAAATATCATATGTTTGCATGTATAGGAGGATTAGGAGGAACTTAACTGAGGAACAAGGGGGAGAAGAAGGGGGGAAATGGTGGGGGAAAGGGAGAGAGGCAAACCATGAGACTCCTGAATGCTGACAAAAACTGAGGACTGATGGATGTGGGGGGGAGGGGGGATGGTCTTGGAGGAGGACGCTTGTGGGGATGAGCACTGGGTGTTATGTGGAAACTAATTTGACAATAAACTGTATGTAAAAAAAATCCCTCATATTTATAATCAGATACTTGAACAAACTCAAAGGCTTCTATTTCTCTTAATATTTTGAATCAATATCAATCAATCTCCAAAAAGATCCGTGTTTGTGTTTCTTTAGATTACATATATTACTCATAGAGCAAAACCACATCATCTATAATTTGGATATTTTAGAAAAGGATATATATACTTTTTTTCAATTTGGACATTTAAAATTTGGTCTTTACAAGTCTACTTGATTCCAGCCACACATTATCATAGTTTTTAAACTTTTATTTGTTTTTCATTACTCTAAGAATGATATCTAATCTCACTCCCATGGGATATAAAATATTTATTATAATTATTTAGAGGTTTGGCAATAATGCAGCTATTCCGGGACACTGAGCCTCTTAGTGGTTAAGTGATTTTAAGAAAGCTTTTGAACTACTTGTTTGAGTTAGGAATGTGAAAACTATTGCTAAGAGTAATTTTGGTAGAATGGTTGGGATGAGCCATGATGATCTATAGATTGATTTAACATGTACATGTACCCAATATCTTTTTTTAATGTTTTATTTATTTATTTATTTATTTATTTATTTATTTATTTCTAGGAGAGAGAGAGAGACAGCTTCAGTAGGGGAGGGTCAGAGAGAGAGGAAGTAACAGACTCTGAAGCAGGCTCCAGGCTCTGAGCTGGCAGTCAGCACAGAGCCCGACACGGGCTTGAACCCACAAACCGCGAGATCATGACCTAAGCGAAAGTTGGACGCTTAACCGACTAAGTCACACAGGCGCCCCTACATGTACCCAATATCTTATACTCTGAATATCACTGGAAATGCAACATGAATAAGCTAAGGATAAAATACAAGTTGACTAGGTAGCCCATCAAAAGTAAGAACCAAAATAGTAACTTTGTTTTAGAGATGCACTAGTATTGAGGCTTTATATAAAAAGATCACATGGTACCCCCAAAGTTGATATATTTGTATTTGTATTAATTGTGATGCCTTTATCAATGTATAACATATTATTTGTTGCTGTTGTTGTCATTTTAGTTATTAATTTTTGGGAGAGGGAGAGAGATGGAGAGAGGCAGATAAAGGGAGAGAGAGAATCTCAAGCAGGCTCTGCATTGTCAGCAGAGCTGATGCAGGGCTCAAACTCACCAACCATCCAACCATGAGATCATCACCTGAGCCAAAACCAACAGTCAGATGCTTAACCAACTGAGCCACCAGGCGCCCCACATTATTTTTTTCTTTTTTTTTAAGTTTTAAGAAAACTATCCCTAAGAAAATTCATGCCATACCTGCAAATCTCAATTAAAAATTAATGCTCTTACATTTCATGTCTCAATTAAATTACTGTTTCTACTTACAAGTCTTCCATTAGGTCCACAAGAGGTTTTTTTTTTTTTTTCCTATTATAAGAGACATAATATATGCCTAAAAATTATCAGTCGGGCACTAAATATACAAGCTGAAAACTAGATTAACATTAAATTAATGATTGAAAGCCAATAATTTTCTTTTTCTTTTAATTATTTTCTGTATTAGCAATATTTATTTTTTTCCTGGAATATGGGGTTTTGAGAACTTAAAATATTTCTTTAAAGCATAGCACTATAATTGTTAGCCTAAGTGACTGAGATTTTTTATATATAATTATTGTTAAGCTATTGTAAGTAATATTTCCTATTTTGTATCCATAGTAACCCTAGAGATCTGGAAAGATCTATGTTCATTTAATGGAAAACAAGCTTATTGCCAGACTCTTGGAGCTATACATGTGCTATTTTAATAGGATTTTAATAGCTTATTTATCTTCTTCATAATGTTAAATTAGATAAAGATATGAAATCAAAACCAAAGAGCTTTAAAAGAAAGAATTTATATTCTAGGTCAGGATAGACACAGAAAATCTTACATGCTGTTATTCTCCAACTCTTTATAATTCCAATGAGAAACTGCTGCTGAATTCAATACCTTAAAATATGAGTATTTCTAAACATATAAGTGTGTCAAAAAACAAAGAAAACCAAACAAAAATCCAGCAATCTGACATAGAGACCATTAGATGTTATCTTCTTAAGTACAATTATATCAGAAAAATAGTTCTCAGAATTATTGCTTGATAGCAAAGACATGATTTCAAGCAGTATCTGGGGCACCTGGGTGGCTCAGTTGATTAAGCGTCCAACTTCAGCTCAGGTCATGATCTCATGGTTTGTGGGTTCGAGACCTGTGTCGGGCTCTGTGCAGACAACTAGCTCAGAGTCTGGAGCCTGTTTTTGGATTCTGTGTCTGTCCCTCTCTCTGACCCCCCGCCCCCCACCCAGTCATGCTGTCTCTCTTTCTCAAAAATAAATAAAACATTAAAAAAAAGAAAACAAACAAAAAAAAAACAAGCAGTATCTACACCAGAGTAGAAAATAAGAGCAAAGATTTTACAGCTGTAATTATGGTTTTGCAACTTATTTTCAGTGTGAGTTTTCTTTGAGGCTTTGGTAGGACCATATCCAGTTTCATTTGGCATTCAAGTAGGCTGAAGATCTTAGGTGAGATGACAGGACTTTAAACCACATAAAAATAAGACGAATTCTAGTATCTGTGTATACTTTAATGAGAGAAACATTTTTAGGAAAATTAGATAAAATTCTTTAGTGACTGCTTAATATAAATTCACATTCTACCATTGTACCTTTTTTATCTCTTAATATATTTTCTCAATTTATTGGTAAAAAGAATTGAGGAATACAAGCAGTAAAGAATTTTTTCATTATTCCTAAAGTTAATAAAATTGTATGTAGGAATAAAAACATTTAAAAAAGAGCCCTTCAGAAAGCAACATTGTAGCAATAAGTTAATAACCAATGCCTCTCTCATGGGAGGAGAGGTTGGCATTTATAAGAATTAAAATACTAATAAATGAGCAATTATTGAGGATTTACTATATGATAGGCACTTTTCTAGGTATTTAGGCATTGCACATGTTTTACCTGGTCATTCCTTAAAATTCTATGAATCAAGCACTATTTATCCTCATTTCATGAAAACATAGAGAAGTTGTTCAAATTATCTGTTATTATCATGACTAATACACATGTGAACTAAACTATCCAACTAGATGTACTACAAGATACATGTATTAATAAGAGGGAAAATTTGCATGAATCATTACATTGATGGGATATTTTAATTTTTAATCCATTGGAATTAAGAAGGAAAGAACCCAATGAATGTGTACATTTTCCCACAAAGAATCATTCAACATAGAATCAATTCTAATATGAAAATGGGACTTTTTTTTTGGTTTTACTATTTACTGAATACGAGTTATTAAAATGTAGCCTTGAAAAGTTTTCTGTAATATTATATTGAGTACTTATAATAAATGAAGACAAAAATCTGTTTGTCTACACTATTCCAAAAACTGTTACCAATAAAAAAATTAAAAAAAAATTAAAAAGCTATAACAGCTGCATGCTAAAACTTGTGACCCTAGGCTCCCACAGATCTAAAATGAAGATTATTAAAAGGGGTGCCCTGGGTGACTCAGTCAGTTAAATGTCAGCCTTCATCTCAGTACATGATCTTATGGTTTGTGAGTTCAAGCCCTGCATCACATTCTCTGCTATCAGCACAGATAGCAAATCCTCAGTCTCTTTCTCTCTATGTCCCTCCCCCACTTGTTATCTCTCTCTCTGTCTCTCTCTCTCTCTTTCATTTTCTCTCAAAATAAATAAACTTAAAAAATAATAAAATAAAATGAAGACTACTTAAAAAAAAGCAGGGGGAATATGTCTGGGTGTCTCAGTTGATTAAGTGTCCTACTCTTGATTTCAGCTTAGGTCATGATCTCATGGTTCCTGAGATGAAGCCCTGCATCAGGCTCTGCATTGACAGCATGGAGCCTGCTTGGCTGCTTCATCCCTGCTCACTCGCTTGCTCTCTCTCTCTCTCAAAATAAATAAACTTTAAAAATGAATGAATGAATGAAAAATAAGTAAATAAATAATAAATAAATAAATAAAAATAAAATGAGGATTGCTGAAAGAAGTTGATGTTTGAGTCAAATTAAGATATCATCAATATCTGAGTAAATATATTGTCTATTTTTCTGTCTCTGTCTCTGTCTCTTGCTTTCTTCCTCTCTTCCTGGAACATACACTATTAATTTATAGTCTGTCTTTTATTATTTTTGTTTCTCTTGTATGCATATTGCAGCATACATTCTTGCTTATCAAGATTTAATGTCACTTGATACTTTTACATGCTTCTTAAAAATGAAAGAAATTAAAAGGTATAAAATATATAAAATTTATTCATCCCTAATTACTAATTACACAGTAATTTCTAATTAGATTTGTTCATTTCAATGTTTTCATTCTTCTAAGCATCTCCAAGTTTCCATATTATATGACTTTAGGTCTGAAAAATCAACTCAATAGAAACAGATTTGCTAGACAAATTCTCTTATACCTTACTTCCTTGACAATGTCTTTATTTTGTCTCATTTTGAATATTTTTATCTACTAGAGAATGTAAAGTTGGAATTATTTTCATGTAGGATTATGAATACACTATTTTATTTCTTTTTTTTTTTTAATTTTTATTTATTTCTAGGAGAGAGAGAGAGAGAGACAGAGTGAGCAGGGGAGGGTCAGAGAGATAGGGAGACACAGACTCTGAAATAGGCTCCAGGCTCTGAGCTGGCAGTCAGCACAGACCCCGACGCGGGGCTCGAACCCATGAACTGCGAGATCATGACCTAAGTGAAAGTCGGACGCTTAACCGACTAAGCCACCCAGGCGCCCCAACACTATTTTATTTCTTTTCTTTT
>NW_024081058.1:578476-674747 GCF_003009895.1 Hyaena hyaena | reverse complement strand
GGTAGTAATGACATCTTAACTATATTTATTCTTCCAATCCATGAGCATGGAATGTTTTTCCATTTCTTTGTGTCTTCTTCAATTTCCTTCATAAGTTTTCTATAGTTTTCATCCTACAGATCTCTTGTCTCCTTGGTTAGGTTTATTCCGAGGTATTTTATGGTTTTTTGTGCAATTGTGAATGGGATCAGTTTCTTGATTTCTCTTTCTGTTGCTTCATTGTTGGTGTACAAAAATGCAACCAATTTCTGTACATTGATTTTGTACCCTGCAACTTGGTTTAATTCTTGGATCAGTTCTAGTAGTCTTCTGGTGGAGTCTGTCGGGTTTTCTATGTAGAGTATCATGGCATCTGCGAAAAGTGAAAGTTTGACTTCCTCTTTGCCAATTCTGATGTCTTTGATTTCCTTTTGTTGTCTGATGGCTACGAATATACTATTTTATTGACTTCTAGCAAACATTGGTTTTTGAAGAACTTTGAGAGTAAAGTAATTTATATTATTTTCAAGATTCCATAATCTAGCAATTTTACTCTGATGTGTCTGGGTAGGTGTTTTATTTTGTATTTTGTTGCTCAATATTTATATGACTCTTTGAATTTGTACTTGTATGTCTTCATCTCTTCAGGAATATTATTTGCTATCTCTTCGGATTTTCTGCCTCATCCTCACCTCTCTTTCTGTCAATTTAATAGCTAATTTCAGTACTATATGACTCTTCAAGGAGCTTATTTAGTAAAATGCACCTTATAGTTTACTTGTGCTGCCATAGGATTCTGAACAAAAGAATAATATAAAAAGATCTTATTCATGACTTGTTTGTATTTAAATCAGTTATGAAGTTATCATTTCCCATGAGTATATTTTAGAAAAAAATACCCCCAGCAGTTACTCTTCTACCAAGTTATAATAACAAGGAAATGAGGAAAATTGAATGATAAAAATAAAAATATGGCTATTGAAATAGTGGATATTTTATACACTGGAAATAATTCAGAAAATAAAATAAACATGTAGTTTTCAGGAAAAAAAAAGGTAGATTATGCCCATTTCCCACTAAGCTATATTTTATTTCATTTTTCATGAAACTAACATCTGAAAACAATCAGGCATTTATTTACATTTGTATTTTTAAAGGGGAAATATTTGCAGCTTCAATACAGTTACTTAAGCACCTGTTGTGCAAATCATTGTGCCAGGTGTTAACCATAACTTTTATATCTTTCACATTTCATTTCAATTGCTTTTGTAAGTCTTGGGCAAAACATAGGAGGTAAACTTTAAATGGTTCCTTGTGTTCTTTTTGCTATCAAAATAAATTATAATAGCAAGTGTCAAGCCAACTTCTACCCTCCTGATAAAGAGATAATCACTCTGTTGCATATATCTGTCCTCACAACAGTGTCTCTCTGTCTGCATAAACAAGGAGAGTTTGTTACTTATCAGGGTGTTTATCAAGTTTTTCTTTAAGTTATACAAGCAACAAAAGCCTGTTCTTAAGAGGAGAAAATAGCAACTTATCTACTATTCTTCATTATGTCTCTATAATTCTCTCTTATTCTCTCTCTAGTTGTTTAATTCAGAAACAATTTATTTTTAATATTTTTTGTGTTGAGGGAAAACGGAAACAGTGATTGCTTTACTACCAATTAACTTATTTTCTCTGTTAACAAAGTACATGGGATATGTGCCCATTAAATGATATCTTGAATAGACATTTCTCCAAATAAGACATACAATTAGTAAATAGATACATGAAAAGATGTTCAATATATTTAATGATCATGGAATTGAAAATCAAAACCACCATGATCTCCTCACAAATGTTAGAATAACTATTATCAGAGAAAGAGAGAGAGAGAGAGAGACAAGTGTTGGCAAGGAAGTGAAGAAACAGGAACCCCCTGCACTGCTGGTGGCAATGGAAATTGGTACAGTCACATGGAAAAGAGCATGCAGATTCCCCCAAAATAAAAAAAAAAAGAAATTTCCATATAATCCAGTAACTTTATATGTAGGTATATATGCAAAGGAGCTCAAGTCAGATTCTCGAAAAGTTATCTGCATCCCATGTTTGTTGCAGTATTATTCACAATAGCCAAGATATGGAAATAACCTAAGTATGCATCAATGGATGAATGCATGAAGATATGAAGTATATTTTCTTCAACAATATTATTTAGCCATAAAAAAAAGAAGGAAATCCTGCCACTTGCAACAAATAGATGGACCTAGAGAGTATTATGCTAAGTGAAATGAGTCAGACAGAAAAAGGCAAATACTATTTAATATCATGTAGAATCAAAACATTCCAAACTCAGAAACAGAACTGGTGGTTGCCAGTGGTGGAGGGTGGGAGGGAATGGGTGAAGGCTGTCAAAAGGCACAAACTCCCAGTTATAAGATTAATAAGTTCTTAGGATGTGATGCACAGCATGGTGACTATAATTAACAATACTGTTTTGTGTACTTGAAAGTTGCTAAGAGAGTCAATCTTAAAAGTTCAAATCAAAAAAAAAAAAAAGTTCAAATCATAAGAATGAAATTAACTATATGAAATGATAGGTGTACAGTAAATTTATTATGGTTGTTAGACCTTCCTTTCCAAAGGAGAATCCCTGAGAACAAAGCCCACAACACACAAAAGGAGTTGGTTATTCAGGTTTATTTTAGTCCGGTGGACGGCCCCTCCCGAGCACCTGAAAAATGCTCGGAAGAGCGCCCTGCGGAGCCATAGCTCAGGGTTTATATAGGGAGAGGGGCGAAGCCAGTGTACAGAAGTGAGAATTTTGCCATTAGAGGTGGGGGTTGCTTAACAGTTGCTTAAAGAACAGGTTTGGCCATTCTAATCACAATGTTCGTTAAAAATATACATCTCAGGGACTTGCTGGAGCCAGGAGGAGCTAGGTTGCACAACCCCTGACCTTTTTACCATAATAAAGTTTGAGATCAAACAATCCTTGGTATTTCCTCATTTGCAAGCCCCTCACCTTTTGGCCCAAGGGAGTTTTTACATGGTGATCATTTTGCAATATATACATATATCAAATCATATATTGTACAGCTTAAACTAACACATATAACTAATGTTATCTGTTAATTTTATCTCAATCATACTGAAAAGAAAGAAAATGTGATATGTACATGCCATGAAAAATTATTCAGCCTTAAAAAAAAAAAGATCTTGACCTATTCAATGACATCATTAACATAGAGGACATTATACTAAGTGAAATAAGCCAATCACAAATACCATGTGATTTCACTTTTGTAAGGTATCTAAAATAGTAACATTCACAGAAACAGAACACAATGGTGTTTAAGAGGGGCTGGGGAGGGGGAGACAGGGGTAGCTGTCCAGTCTGGTTTTGGAAAATAGAATAAAGATTTTTTTTATGAAAAAGACATTTAATTATTATTTTGCTATATAACATATTAATGAGTATACTTGATTGGAATTTCTCAAATGGCAAATAAGACACAGAATAACATATTTCTGATTCCTGAAAATCTCAATATCATCTGTCATTTGGAGAATTCAGGTTCCTATGATGTCTATAATACTGTCCATGAGGATTCCAACATTGCCTAGTAATAAAGAACATTTTGCTAAGTTGTTCTGTCATGAGTCTCTGCTCAATGTGTTCATTTTTTTCTTTTTTCTTCTAAATTGGTTTGCAACACTTAATTGTGTGTTTCTTCATCATTATGCACAAGATCTGCCAAGGGATAGGTTTTGTATTTATATGGAAGGTCCACAGAAGGGAGGTAACATACTATTATATTACTAACATACTATTCTCCTACCATCAGATGTCAAAGCAAGATCATTGGGGAATAAGTTTAAGAATTCACTGAGTTTGCACAGATACATTAACAAGGCATAAAGAATTAGAAAGCCACAGGATTAACACACCCAAGTTTGGGTAAACGAGATAGGTAAAACAAATTAGGTAAACAGGGCAAAGGACCCCACTATAGGATAAACGTATAGGAATAGGAGATCTCAGAATGAAAACACCAAGATTAAGTAAACAAGAGTATATATATATATATATATATATATTCAGGTCAGAAGGCCTTCCAACTTAGAACAATAGGAGAAAACTGCTTCACAGAAAGGACAAAAACAGGAAAACAGGACTTTAGACCACTTCAGGGTGGTGTTGCCCAGAGGGAGATAATTAGGAAAAAAACAGGTACTTTGTTGACCTTGAGGAAGCATACTCTCTCTTTCTTGTCCCTAGGGCAAATTTAGGTAAACAGAGGTGGCGCCCCATGACTGCTGTAAACAACCTTCCACTCAGTGCCAGGATTTTGTTTTGTATTGACCCAAACCCCTAACACTGCATATCTTCAAAATCTCCTTTGCCTCTCACCCATGAGTTAATGTTCATGGTTTCATTATCTCTTTGAGCACATCCATCAGGCTTGTAAGCCTTCTGATCCTAATAAAAACAGAACAAGGACCCTTACTTGAGCTCTTATCTCCTCCTGGACATTAGTCTCTCATTTCAATCCTTTATCTGTCCCCTTGCTGGACAAGAAAGAAGTCCAGACCCAGAGTCTGTGGGAAAGGTCTACTTTGCAATTATAGTCACCTGGAGGATAAAAATATGTAGATTTATGAGAAGCACAATATAAAGTTTGCCTTTGAATTGGAAATAAATATTTCCAGATAGTTCTGTTTGGTATTGCCCACTTTGTTACCATTTCTAATGCCATAGTGAATCAAGATGTTTATTAGGTAATGTGAAAGAAGGTGATTTGAAGAGAAACTACTTTTAAAATCTGCCTCTAGGCACACGTATTTTCATGTGTTGACAGCCACTCACCTCAGTCAAGCTGGGTAGTTCTTGATGAGTAATAATATGTTTGGTGAACACTAAAGAAGCAAAACACTTCACTTGACTAAGTCAAAGCTAAGATGAGGCACATTTTTTATCCATTTAGGGTTTAGAGTTTTGAAGAGAGAATGTTATTATTAAAAACTTAAGCTAATAATTTGTATCTTGAATATTCATTAAAATATGAATGAAAACTTTTTGGGGTCATTAAGCTAAGCATTGTCAGTAGTTATTTTTAATAGCTTAACAATAATGGGACTAGTGCTAATCAAAAAATTTCATCTTGTATTTTGCATATTCCATTCAGAATTCTTTTGAAAGGATCCATGGAAATATTTTTCTGACAATTTAATGTATAATTTTTTCAAATAATTTATGAAATAAAATAAAATAATTTCCTTACATTAATATGGTAATTTGTATAGCTTTGGTAGCTGAAAAGGTAATTCAGGAAACAGACTCTGCAAAAGATAATATTGAGTCAGAGAACTGAAATAATTTTCTTTCTTATTTTTACTCTTTTTTTAATAATTAACATAATTTTATTATACAATATAAATATTTGATCAACTTCATTTCTCTATATGCCCAAGAATTTTCTCTATTCTAAGTAATAGTGCTGAAGCCCTATCTATAATTTCAGACTATCTTCTAGCCGCAGCCAAGGTTTCCAATATTCTCTTATTTGAGAATAAACCTAATTAAAATCTTGACTGCAAACTCTGAGACACACTGCCAGAATTACTCAGATAAACAGTTCCTCAATTCCTGACCCAGAAAACACAAATAAATAAGTCTTTGTTATTTTAAGTTGCTAAATTAAGAGATAACTTGTTATGTAGCAATAAATAACTAAGATACTCTAATGTAGAATATGTTTTTAGCATATTGTGTTATTTTCCAGCCACTTATGGCTGTTAAAGATAATTCTAATATAGTATAAATCTCCAGTTATATAGCACATTTAAAGTTTTGCTTTTATCCAATATGGATGAAACTTAGGCTCAAGGAACTTGAAATTCCTCCATTGTCCATTTTCTGACACTAGTTCTTCTGGACACACATCCTCTTAATTGTAAGGTTTGTGAGGATGCAGCTTCCTTTTCATTTGTGGTTACTACGTTCCTAGTTTATATTGACTGGCTGCACATATTTTCTGAGTAATAATCATCCCAATGCTGTTCTTGTCATGGGGATGCATATATGGGTCATGGTGGGCACCTGCAAAGCTACCTGGCTGCCCAATTTGCTGATGTGGAAGACTTGGTTTTGACCTAGCCACTTCTACCGCTCCACCTTTCCAACCTCGGCTCCCACCACCAATCATCCTTATTCCTGGCCTCTTTTTGCTACAAATGTTCATTTGATACACAAGAAAATTATACACGTTCACTCACAATATGTGATATGAGTGGTTACAAACCTAGGGTCAGCTTCTCTTTGTGATCTTCCTTCTCTCTGCAGTTTTATTACTTTCTTTTCTAAGATGAACAAGAGAAGCTTTAATACCTTGTAGCAATACTAATATAAAATGAGAAAAGAAATGTTTGCTTATGAGCCTTATGGGCACCCTTATTTTCCCAAATATTTTTCCTGGAAAATCCCTTCTATTTAAATAGAGAGACAACAATGAAACACACTCCTTCCTGCCCTATAAGGGGGAAGAGTAACCTTTCAGAAAACATAGTACCCCTAAAATGTTGATGAAAATTCCTCTTCTCTCTTTTCCTTCTGAAATGGGTAGGGACTTAGTGGTTTTCTTGACTACCTTTTTCCTATTTTTAAAGGCCCTATCTTGGTGGATTGCTAGTTGCAACTGACGTTAAGAACATGGAGAGTTCTTGGTGTTTTTTTTTTTTTCTCCCAATTTTAGATTGTAACTGCAATTTATTTACTTTGTGTTTAACTGCAAAATACAGACTAAATTGATGTTTTCTAATTTTTTCTTTGCATTCTTACTAATTGTGTGGGTTTGAGTAAGTCACTTTATGTCTCTGAGACTTAGTTTACTCAAATGAGACACTTATGTTGGACTAAAAGATTAATAGCTCTAACATTATATGGCTACTATCAATACCACTGTTAGGAACTTCAATGCTGATGTATTTGTTTGAGTATATTCCTAAGAGTGGAGTCAGAGTCAGAATAATCTTGTGTATAACTTTTTGAAAAAATCCCAAAATGTTTTCCATAGTAACTGATCCATAAAATATCCCTACCAACAATGTAGGAGGGTTCCAAATTCTTCATGTCCTCACCAATACTTATTATTTTTCTTAAAAAAAAAAGTATACCATTCTAGTGGGTGTAAAGTAGATCTCACTGTGGTTTGATTTCTGTGTATTTAATGACTACTATTATTGAACATCTTTCCATGTACTTGATCGACATTTTATACCTTCTTTGGAGATGTATCTATTCAACACCTTGGCTCATTTTTAAATTGGGTTGTTCAGCTTTTTTTGTTGTTGAGTTGTGAGAATTTGTTTCATATTCTGGATGCTACATTTTCAGATATATGATTTGTAATATTTTCTTTCATTCTATGGGTCATCATAGACTTCTAAGCTGATCATTATTTTCTCAGCTGATGTCCTTGATGTACAAGTCTTTCATTCTGATGAATCCTACTTTCTTAAATTTCTCTTTTGTTGTCTGTTTTTTGGTATCAGATGTAAAAATTCATTGCCAAATGCAAGGTCATGAAGATTTACTTCTATGTTTTCTCTAAGAATTTTAGAACTTGCATTATAATTTTGAATACCAAAGGTGAATTGGCATCTTGTCTTTTTTCTAAACTTTGTGAGAAACCTTTCAGTGTTTAGCCACTGAATATAATGTTAGCTGTGGGTTTTTCATCAAATAGTGTCATCACCATTATCTTGACCATTAATTTGCATAAACTATGGACTTAATAGTTTGGTAAAGGTCAAAAATAGGGACTAAGCTAGAGACTATGCTTGGCAATGTGTTTGGTCTCAGGAACGTCCATCACAATGTGTGACAAACTCATGTGCAATATGGATAACTGTAATATACTAAGGGATTCTATGTAATTATCCTGAAAATAAGTAGTAAAATAATAGATGTGTCTAAAGAGTACTGAGCCCATGCATTGTGGTCATTTCCTTTGAAACATGGCTTTTTAAATTAGTAGCCATATCATAGACCTTTCAATAAATATACCCTATCCCTGTTTTGTTGTTTTTTTTGTGTGTTTGTGAGTTCTATATTTGTGTATTTGGCTACTCACTATAATGTTTATTTATAACCCCAAAATCAGTATTCACTGTGCTTTGGCAGTCATTTGCATACGTGCACAGAACATGAAGAATTTGTATCACTTGATGCAGATGCTCCCAGGGTAGGTCAAACAAGGCTAAGGTCTGCCTTTTTGTTTCAGCTCTCACAGAGATAACCAAAAATGGAGTTGATACAGAGCAGTGCAGTTTAGTGCAAGAAGCTCTCTGGCTCTGAGGCCAGTTGGATGGAGTTTGGAAAATAACTCTGGGATGCCCGGGTGGCTCAGTCGGTTGGGCCTCTGGCTTCAGCTCAGGTCATGATCTCACGGTTGGTGGGGTGGAGCCCTGTGTTGGGCACTCTCTGTGCTGACAGCTACCTCAGAGCCTGGAGCCTGTTTCAGATTCTGTGCCTCCCTCTCTCTACCCTCCCCTGCTCGTGCTGTCTCTCTTTCTCAGAAATTAATAAAAAATATTTAAAAATTTAAAAAGAAAAGAAAAGAAAAGAAAAGAAAAGAGAAAAGAAAAGAAAAGAAAAGAAAAGAAAAGAAAAGAAAAGAAAAGAAAAGAAAAGAAAAGAAAAACAACTCTGGTGTCTGCTAGTGGGGTGCTCTCGATCAAGTCACTTACTTCTCAACCCATTTTTTTAAATTTAAATAAAGTAGACTCTATGAAGATATATTATTTTATGATTTAAGAATATAATGTGTGAAATACGCATATATGCATGTCTGTACATATTTCCCAGAAGCAGTAGTTCAGTATTTGCTAATTCACTGTTCATGGTTATTTTATAGAACCATACTACCACAAAAAACAAGAATCAATTGTCTTTGTTGAATATATACTTAGTAAATGAATGACTACTGTACATTGGATTGATATCTCTTTCAAAAACGTTCTGATACTCACTAAAATTTAAAGAAACATTTAACTTAATGGGTCAAGATACTATAGAGTAGAAAACAAACGATGTGTGAAGACAAGAAAATCAGTGAAACTCAAATATAAAACCTAGCTTTGGGGAATAATATATATGCATTAATTTGATTATAGTAATAATTTTACAGTTGTATACGTATGGTCAAAACATATAAAATTACACATTTTAAATGGTAGTTTAATAGTACTGTTTATAAAAGGTAATCAAGTCAAAGAGAAAAGTAGAATAGTCACAAGATTAGGAACACATTGGAAGCAAGATGAAATAAATTTCAAGTAACTAGGTAACAACACAATTAAAATTAAGACTATAATAATGAATCATACTACTTTATTCTCATGTTTACGTACACACCTTTTACTTCACCCATGATGAAACAATACCCTAATAATACTTGTTGGCACCAATCACAAATGTGCTCACTGATGGACTCTTTACAAGACTAATGTGATAAATCTGATTGATAAAAATGATGAGAATATAGTATCAACTTGTACACATTTCTACAATGAATGTGCTTTTATTATATTTTTTTAGAAAATAGCTACTTCTTATACTTTGTTCTTAACAATAATAAGTTATTTTACCTGCTTGGTCATTAATGCTACTTGTTGATGATGAAAATAAAGTGGTTTTCCTATCTATTTTTGGCCATCACGTAGTGAGGTAATTTCAAAAGGCTCTCTCCTTCCCAGAGGAAGACCTTTCTATGCATAGCTATAAAGTCATGTCATTATTATTTCAGTCCTAGTTTTGATAAAAACATAGAAGGCTATATCATTTGCTCCAATTTAGAATTCAGTAGGGGTAAAGATATGAATGAATTATTGGCCAACAAATGTCACACTGAAATTCCATGAATTGTGATTGGACAATGTTTTCTGGAATATAGATTGTAAATAGATCTGAGGTAACTGGGAAACAGAGTTAAATCACTCAATCCAAAATATTGCTTTGCTTTGTTTTGTTTTGTTTTAAAAACAGAATGTATTTTTTAATGACCCATTGTGGTTTGTTTTCCTATTCTATCCTGCCATTCTGACAGTTCCAATTTTGTTTAAAAGTTCGTCATTAATGGCCATGTGTTCAGGGAATGACACCCTCTCCAGCTAAAGGATACAAAATAATCTGTCCAGGACAATAGTGATTAACTTATCCCCTTGCTATTTTGTTGTTGTTACTCTACCAGAAGTGACCCAGTTCTGGTTAACAAAAACTGAAAGAAAGTCTTCTGGGAAGTCACTAAGAAATTTCTTATTTCCTTGTTAATGAAAAGTATTACACACCAAAATAATTCTCTTTTCTCTTTTGGATATTCTCATATTTTCCCTGTTTATGCTCAGAATAGACATGCTATAATACTAAAGACATAATCTATCACCATGCTGAGAATCGCACAGCAAAATAATGAAGAAATGAGTTCTAGAGGTGTTGGGTCTCTAAATTATCCCACCTTGAACTAACTCTATTTCCAAAAACTTGTTATTTGAGATAATGAGCATTTTGGGGGGATGAACTACTTTGTAGTTGGTTCTAAATAATTTCTAATCTTTACAGTGATAACTGATATAACTATGTGTGATTGAATGAGTGTACTGATGTGATGGTGTTTAAGTATCTGCCACTGAGGGGAGCCTGGGAGGCTCAGTGGGTTAAGCCTCTGACTCTTGATTTTGGCTCAGGTCATGATCTCACAGTTTGTGGGATTGCATCCCAAAAATCGGACTCACACTGTTCAGCAAAGAGCCTACTTTTCTCTCCCTCTCTTGCTGGCCCTCCCTCGTGCATGCTTTCTCTGTCTTTCTCTCTCAATATAAGTATGTAAACATTAGAAAAAAATCTGCAGCTGAATAATCTACATCATCATTTACCTGAAAAGCATTTCATTTGTATCCAGGCATATAAGCCTACCTAATGATGATAATTAAAAGAGGGAAATGATTGCAAATGAGCATCATCTAACTGAATTAGCATACAAAACATACAGACCACTATCTAAAAAGTAGAGAAATAGAACATTTATATAAGCAGTTTTGAAACTTCTCCAATGATAAATGATCTATAAGGTATTCTAGGCTATTGCATAACAATTCATAAGCTACTTTCTGGAGGAATTATCCAAACTTATGAAATAGAATATGAAAATCAATAATTTGAGCCCCCTTTTTGGAAAGACTTTAACTTAAACAATTATATGAATTATTGAAGTAAAAATAATCTGATGAAATATTATTTGATGAAACGATTATTGATGAAATAATCATTGTACATATTGAGTAATCATATTTTCTAAATTAAATTCATAATGTGTTTATTAGTTATTCAGCTAAAATATATATGTTGTATCCTCAATGTCTAATTTATCCTCCTTGCCAGGGCATTAAAAAATAACTCAGTGAGGGGCACCTGGGTGGCTCAGTTGGTTAAGTGTCCAACTTCGGCTCAGGTCATGATCTCACGGTTCGTTGGTTCGAGCCCCATGTCCAGTTCTGTTGACAGCCAGCTCAGAGCCTGGAACCTGTTTCGGATTCTGTATCTCCCTCTTTCTCTGACCCTCCCCTCCTCAAGCTGTAGCTCTCCCTCAGAAATAAATTTAAAAAAAATTTTTTTTTAAATAACGCAGTGAGTAAATAAATTTATTTTTTTTAATTTTTTGTGTTTTATTTATTTCTGAGAGAGAGAGAGAGACAGAGAGAGACAGCATGAACAGGGGAGGGTCAGAGAGAGAGGGAGACACAGAATCTGAAACAGGCTCCAGGCTCTGAGCTAGCAGTCAGCACAGAGCCCGACGTGGGGCTTGAACCCACGAACTGTGAGATCATGACCTGAGCCAAAGTCAGACACTCAACCGACTGAGCCACCCAGGCACCCCGAGTAAATAAATTTAATCTTACACACTTTTTTATTGATATTGAGAATGCTTGACAATTCTTGTTTGTGCTGTGTTCATAGAGTACAATCTCAAAATATAAAGATGAATATATAATCCAAGGCCCCAATTTTATTCTAATAAGGAGCATGGATGAAAGATAGGGAATAAAGACATTTCTGCCTCGATTAATTTAATTATTTTTAAATTAATTTTCTGTTTATATTTGACTTAGGAACTGAGTCTATCCATTCCTTTTTAAAGATTTCTCAATTTCATTCAATTTGAATATTTGTTTCTGTTAAAAAGATAAATCATTTTTCTTCTCCTTTTTAAATTTTTGACTATGTAAGACATAAAATTCATAATATTTATAACTCAGATTACAAACTTTCTGTTGTAGGATGATTTTGACATTAAAAGCATTTGACACATTATATAATTTATTCTGCAGTGATATTTCTTAATTACTTAATTGGCTTGTTTAACTTCTAATCTTAATCTGTATGACTTTTGAATCTGATTCATAAATATTATATTAAATTCATTAACACATTTAAGCCATTTAGCAATAACAGCTCTTAATTAATTTTCCTTCTTTTCCAATAGGATTTTTTGTAATCTTTCTCAGTTCAGATAAGGAAAGGGATGAGCTGCTAGTTGATATACTTATTAAAATTTAATTTAGAAAATTAAATTTGTAGAACTTTGGACTTCAGGTTTTTCTAGTTCTGTCACCTTATTTGTTAGAGTGAAGAGGTTAGTAATTTGTCCAAACATGTAGTAAATTAGACACTTTATGCATAAACAAACATACACAATGGGCATAAAGTTTCAGTTATGCAAGATGAATAAATTCTAGAGCTCTGCTGTACAACATTGACAATATTAAGTATATGTTAGAATAGTGTTAACTATACTGCATTAAAAAAACAAAAACCCTTTACGACTAAGATTTTTATAATAATATTACTGTGTAATTATTTTTTTTAATTTTCTAAAAAAATTTTGAGAGAAAGAGACAAAACATGAGCAGGGGAGAGGCCAAGAGAGAGGGAGTCACAGAATATGAAGCAGGCTCCAGACTCTGAGCTATCAACACAGAGCTGGACACAGGGATTGAACTCCCAAGCTGTGAGATCATGACCTGAGCCAAAGTCAGATGCTTAACAGACTGAGCCATCCAGGATCCCTTATTACTGTGTAATTTCTTATCCAGTCACATCCTCCCCTCTCCAGTCTGTTTCAACCTTGCATAATATCATACTTATTATCTACAGAATTCCTCATGTTTTCAAACATTTCCTTAATGATTCTTCAACTTTTGCCTTATCTTGAACCCCACAGTCCATAAAACCTCTACCATTTATAGCTGTCTCAAGCAGTATGTTATCCCTCTTGTTTCTCACAGCTCAGTTTTAAGAAGTGGGACTCTTCTTAAAGACCATTTTGCTCTCCTGTGCTGCATCCCAAACCCTATACATCCTTGTAGCTTTTAATATTAGGTACCATTGAAAGAGGACTCCTTTTGGCTATGCTATTAGCATTTCTCCCTGCTTTCAGTTACTGACTTTTCAATCATATCTCTTAGCTTATTGAAGTCTTTACTACCTTATAATGGCTTTCATTATATTTTCTTGTGATGTCTTTTACCAGGTTGTTTGTTTGTAATGATTGCAGATGATCCATTAATCTTGAATATCTGTCAGATTATTTACCCAAATCACACACAAAAAAGACTTGTTCCACCATTTCCCTTCCTTACACCATTTCAATGGTCATATTGTGGACAATTTATTTGTTGCTTAATTATATATGATTAGCTGAGTTCAACCACCCCACTCTTTTTTGCCTACTACTTCCTATCTTTTCCTCATCATTTGCCCTAAAACATTCTTTAACCTCATGGTAATGCCCAGTTCACTGATGCCACTACATTTAACATTTTTCTACTTCAGAGTAAGTTTCTCTTTTCTCCAAATTAGATTACATAGTTTGGCAATAACACTACCCTATAATCACTGTAAAATGGACACCCTGTCTTATTTCTATCATATACATCTGAAGAATAAAGATCCCCAAGCATTATAGTTCATATAATAAAAAAGACAACTACATATAGAACAAAACCAATTCATGTTTTCGCCTAAATAGCTCAATATTGCTGGATGAAAATCACCCCAAGATTAGTTTACTTTACCATAAAATTATGACCTCAAGCCTCAACTGTGCATTTAACACTTCCCAGCAGCTCCATATTACTGCCCTTGCAAATCAGGGCACCATGCCAGATTTTACTATTCTGTAGCTCTGTGTTGATCTTAATATTGCCCATATGATACCACTCTCCAACTCATAAATGTGCGAGAAATATAGTAAATGTTAGAGGAAACTGCTCTTCAATATCCAATTTCCAATTTAATCTGCAATTTTTAATTAACAATTCCTGCCTGTGTTCAAATTTTCTTTCAGTTCTCTAAATGGATGAATAACTCCTGTTTTGATCAGAGTACAGTCTGTTCTTTTTGTGCTCTGGGAATCAAGTCCTGTTTGACCCTCTCAGGAATTAATTCCTTACATATCACTTCGATATCCTGTTTGTAACAGCTCATTGAAACTATGATCTATTTCATATTCAGATGTAAACCCCATCATCTTTCATCTGTAAAAACACCCTCCACATCCCATAGCCCCACTACAGCTACCACGTAATTTTACTGCTACCTTTAACAGAAAATTTGACTAAAAAAACTTTTTTAAAGTTTTATCTTCCACTCTATCACCTCCTGATCATCTCATTAATCTTCTGTTATCCTCAACTAAAATAAATCTTTGCAAAATTCTCAATGAGAATTAACTTTTTCGTAAGTTAATTGGAAGTTCCTTTCTTATCACACTTTTGTTTTGACTTCCCTGGCACCATGCTCTCCTGATTTAAATTATTTCTCAATTGGCTTTTAACTTGCCCTAATTTTTTTCCTCTTTTTTATTCCAGCTTCTATCATTCTGCAGTAACTCCAAGCTCTATCTGGTCCCTGCTGTATGTATGCTTTCTCTTTGAGTGATAACAAAGGAACATGTGAACCCAGAAGTTTAACAAAAATCTGGATACACACACACACACACACACACACACACACACACACACACACACCCCTTCCATAAGATCCAATTTAACCTAACTGACTCTGTACAGGATATCTGCAGTTGTATGTCACAAGCTTTAGCTAGCAAGTATTATTTTATATTATAAAGTCTGACAATTCTATTATTTGAAAACAAAGGTGATACCTCATTAAAAATGAAGTGGTCAGAGAGCCAGATCTTCATCTGTTTTTGTCTTCTGATAACTTCTTTTTTTTTTTTTCTGGTAATTTCTTTTTTCTTTTCTTGTGAGTATCATCAGGCTCTTCCCACTGTTCATTAAAAGAGGGAAACATTGTCTTCTCCAGACACACCCAGCCCTCTTTCCTGTAGGCATTTGTGCCTTTTATATTATGTTTTTTAGCCTAAAAGGCTGTTTTGCAAACACTTCATAACCTACATATTTCAGCTGAAATATCTGCTCTAAAGAATATGTGCCACAGATAACTCTGATTAAAGTTATTATATCTTTAGCTTGTTTACTTCCTACATAGCATATATATCATTTATTTTTTCATTTTAAATGATGTATTGCCTATTTTCATCCTTAGAACATACATTTAATGGGCATATTTCCTATAAGAAAGATTTATAAACTAGAAAGGAAATAATCCTCACATCATTTTATTTTCTTTATGAAACTGTTACTTTTATTTTACATACTACTTTGCCTCCTCTATCTTTTAGCTAAGTTGCCCTGCCTTCTTCCTGAGCTATTGATAACTTTCTTCAAAGACCAAAGGAAATTTCCACGTGCATTTCCACAGGCATTCCGCAGTGAGCGTGTTCAGAAAATTGCGTGTTCAGAAAATTGCTCATTATATTACTAGAAACTTGAAATATAATTTCTTTCTATTGACCTGTCACAAAATATGAAGAGCAGAGTACCATACACTAGTTAGAGCTCAGCCAGTTAAGTGTTTGATTCTGATTTCGGCTCAAGTCATGACCTCACAGTTTGTGGGTTCAAGCCCAACATCAGGCTCTGTGCTAATAGTGCAGAGCCTGCTTGGGATTCTCTCTCCTTCTCTCTGCCCCTCCCCTGCTCACTCTCTCTCTCTCTCTCTCAAATAAATAAATTAAATTAAAACAAAACAAACAAACAAAATCCCAAGGATGTAGAGTACTGTGCACCATTATCAATCTCAGGGGCGGAGACACTTCTATTCATTGCATCATGGTATCAGAGTTGCCAAGGAAATCACACCACAGTCAGAGCACAGGATGGAGAAATACTTTATTTACAAAGAGAAGAGGCACAGCAAGATCAGCTTCAGTAGTATGTGCCAGCCCTCCATGACCAGTGGGTGGTATGATGCACAAACTTTAAGCAGAAACAAAAGAACACTCATTGAGCTTGGCAAAGGGAAAGATACTCCCACAGAGAGTAATAAGCCTTTCTTATATGGCCAAGTGGAGGCTGAAACACTGCTCATAAGACTGCCTTTCACCACAGAATGAAATTAACATTTTACCTAGAAGTGATACTTATTTTTTTTCTCTTCCTCTTGACCTAATTGGGTATCCTACCTTGCTATTTTAATATGAAGATATTGTAACTTTCTTATTTCAGTTATGATTTTGGTAGCTAAGTGTCAGTTATCCACTGTCATTCAACTATGTAATTGTAATAGCCTTATAATTGTTTAATTGTATCCCATTCACTTCTCCATAAATAATAGACATTTTATTTATTTAGTTAGTTAAATTTTAGTTAGCATATGGTGCAGTATTGGTTTCAGGAGTATAATTCAGTGAATCATCACTTATATACAACACCCAGTGCTCATCACAACAAATTCCCTCCACCATCAAGCTCATCTCCCACACACCTCCCTCCATCAACCTTCAATTTCTTCTCTATCTTTAATAATCTCTTATAGTTTGTTTCCCCCTCTTCTCTTCATCTCCCCTTCCCATATGTCCATCTGTTTTGTTTCTTAAATTATACAATAAGTGAAATCTTTCTCTGATTGACTTATTTTGCTTAGCCTAATACATCCTAGCTCTATCCACACCACTGCAAATGGAGGATTTCATTACTTTTGATGATTGAGTAATATCCCATACATATATGTGGGATATTATATATGTGAAGATTTGATATGGAGATCAGATCTTCATTATCTATTCATCAGTCAATGGATACTTGGGCTGTCTCCATAGTTTGGCAATTATTGATAATGCTGCTATGAACATTGGGCTTAATATACACCTTTGAATCCCTATTTTTGTGTCTCTTTTGGGTAAATACCTAATAGTGCAATTGCTGAAACCTCAGGTAGTTCTATTTTTAGTTTTTTAAGGAATTTCCATACTATTCTCCAGAGGGGCTGCACCAGTTTGCATTTCCATCAGCAGTGCAAGAGGGTTCCCCTTTCTTTGCATCTTTGCCAACATCTGTTGTTTATTATGTTTTTAATTCTAGCCATTCTGACAGGTATGACAAACTCTATCTTATCATGGTTTTGATTTGTATTTCCCTGATGATGAGTGATATTGAGCATCTGTTCGTGTGTCTGCTAGCCATCTAAATGTCTTCTTTGGAAAGTGTTTATTCATGTCTTCTGCCCATTTCTTAACTGGGTTCTTTGCTTTTTGGGTGTGGAATTTGAGAAGTTCTTTATAGATTTTGGATACCAACCCTTTATCAGATACATCATTTACAAATATCTTCTCCCATTTTGTAGACTGCCTTTTAGTTTTGTTAATTGTATCCTTTGCTTTCAGAAGGTTTTTATCTTGATGAAGTCCCAGTAGTTTATTTTTGCTTTTATTTCCCTTGACTTCAGAGATGTGTCTAGTAAGAAGTTGTTCCAGTCCAGTTTCATTCTTCTGCATGTCACTGTCCTTTTTTCCCACCAACAGTTTTTGAAAAGGCTAATTTTTTTCTATTGGATATTTTTTCCTGCTTTGTCAAAGACTAGTTGATCATATAGCTGTGGATGCATTTCTGGGTTTTCTATTCTGTTTCTTGATTCATGCATCTGTTTTTGTACCAATATAATACTTTTTAGATTACTATAGCTTTAATATATCTTGAAATCTGGAATTGTGATGCCTCCAGTTTTGTTTTGCTTTTCCAGGATTGNAAAAAAAAAAAAAAAAAAAAAAAAAAAAAAAAAAAAAAAAAAAAAATTAAATGTTGGTGGTATTTTGATAGAGATTGCATTAAATATGTAGATTGCTTTGGGTAGTATAGATATTTTCAGAGTGTAGATCTTTTAACTCTTTAGTTAGGTAAAAGTAGGTATCTTAATGTTTTTCATGCAACAGCAAATAGGACTGATTTCTTGATTTCTTTTTCTGCTGCTTCATTACTGATGTATAGAAATGCAAAAGATTTCTGTATGTTGATTTTATATTCTGCAAGTTTGCTGAATTTGTATATTTTCAGGTCTAGCAATTTTTAGTGGAGTCTTTGGGTTTTCTACATAGAATCTCATGTCATCTGCAAATAGTGAAAATGTGACTTGTTCCTTACCAGTTTGGATGCTTTATATTTCTTTTTGTTATCTGATTGCTGAGGCTAAGACTTCTAGTACAAGGTTAAATAGTAATGGTGAGAGCAGACATCCTTGTCTTATTCCTGACTGTAGGGGAAAGGCTCTCAGTTTTTACCCATTAAAGATGATATTAGCTCTGAGTCTGTCATTTGTGGCCTTTATGATACTGAGGTATGCTCCATCTATTTGTTGAGGATTTTCATTAAGAATGGATGTTGTATTATGTCAAGTACTTTTTCTGCATCTATTGACAGGATCATATGGTTCTTATCCTTTTTTTTTTTTTTTTAACTAAATGTGGTATATCACATTCATTGATTTGTGAATATCGAACCAGTCCTGCAGCTAGGAATAAATCCCACTTGATCATGGTGAATAATTCTTTTCATGTACTGTTGAATTTTATTTGCAATTATTTTTTTAAAATTTTTTTAATGCTTACTTTATTTTTAAGAGAAAGAGACAGAATGAGAGCAAGGGAGGGGCAGAAAGAGAGGGAGAAACAGAATCCAAAGTAGGCTTCAGGCTCTAAGCTGTCAGTACAGAGACAGATGTGGGGCTCAAACCCACAAGCCATAAGGTGATCTGAGCCAAAGTCTAATGCTTAACCAACTGAGCCACCCAGGTGCCCCTGATTTGCTAGTATCTTGTTCATAATTGTTACATTCATGTCTTCAGGGATATTGGCCTATAATCCTTCTTTTTAGCGTGGTCTTTGTTTGATTTTGGAATCAAGGTAAAGCTGGCTTCATATAATTAGTATGGAAGTTTTCCTTCCATTTCTATTTTTTGGAACAGTTTGACAGGATTAGGTATTAACTCTTCTTTACATGTCTCATAGAATTCCTCTGGAAAGCCATCTGACACAGGACTCTTGTTTGTTGGGAGATTTCTGATTACAAATTGAATCTGTTTGTTGGTTATGGGTCTGTTAAATTTTCGAGTTCTTCCTGTTTCAGTTTTGGTAGTTTGTGCATTTGTAGGAATTTGTCCATTTCTTCCAGATTGCTCAGTTTGTTGACATATAATTTTTCATAGTATTCTCTTATAATTGTTATATAAGAGATTCTCTTATAATTGTTTATATTTCTGAGGTGTTGGTTGTGATCTCTCCTCTTTTAATCATGATTTTATCTATTTGAGTCCTTCTCTTTTCTTTTTGATAAGTCCAGCTAGGAGTTTATCAATTTTTTTTGATAATTAAAATTTTTAAAAATTTGATAATTTTTATGATAATCAATTCTTTCAAATAATTAGCTCCTAGTTTTGTTGATCTGTTCTACTGATTTTTGTTTGTTAGTTTGTTTCTATATCATTTAGTTCTGATCTAGTATTTTTATTTTCCTTCTGCTGCTGTTTTTAGGCTTTATTTGCTATTACTTTTCTGGCTCCTTTATATGTGAGGTTAGATTGAGTATTTGGGACCTTTCTTGCTTCTTGAGACAGACCTGAATTGCAATTACTTTTCTCTTAGGACTGCCTTTGCTGCATCCCAAATGGTTGGAACTGTCATGTTTTCATTTTCATTTGCTTCCATCTATTATTTTACTTCTTTAATCCTCTGGTAAACCCATTTATTCTTTAGTAGGATGTTCTTTAGCTCCCATGTATTTGAGGGCTTTCCACAATTTTTCTTGTAGTTGACTTCAAGTTTATAGTGTTGTGATATAAAAATATGCATTGTACGATCTTTTTGCATTTGTTGAGGACCGTTTTGTGACTGGGTATATAATCTTTGGAGAACGTTCTATGTGCACTGGAGAAGACTTTGTATTCTGCTGCTTTAGGATAAAGTGTTCTAAATATATCTGCTAAGTCCATCTGGTCCAATGTGTCATTCAAAGCCACTGTTCGTTGTTGTGTTTATGCTTAGATGATATGTCCATTGCTTTAAGTGGGACGTTAAGGGCCCCTACTATTACTGTATTATCAATGAGTTTCTTTATGTTTGTTATTAATTGATTTATATATTTGGCTTCTCTCTCATTGGGGACATAAATGTTTAAAATAATTAGATCTTGGTGGATTTTCCCTTTAATTATGATGTAATGCCCTTCTTCATCTCTTGTTACATTCTTTGGTTTATTTATTTATTTGTTTAAGTCTATTTATTTATTTTAAGAGAGACAGAGAGAGTGCAAGCAAGGAAAGGGAAGAAAGAAAGAGAGAGAAGGAGAGAGAGAAACAGAGAGAGAATCCCAAGAAGTCTCTGCAGTGTCATTGCAGACCCTAGCATGGGGCTCAAGTTCATGAAACTATGGAGATCATGACCTGAGCCAAAATCAAGAGTCAGATGCTTAACTGATTGAGCCACCCTGGCACTCTTACAGTCTTAGGCTTAAAATCTAGTTTACCTGATGTAAGTGTGGGTACTCTGGCTGTCTTTTGATGTCCATTAGTAATGATAGATGATTCTCCATCCCCTCGCTTTTAATCTGCTGGTGTCTTTAGGTCTAAAATGAGTCTCTTGTAGGCAGCATATAAACAGATTTTTTTAATCCATTCTGATACCCTATGTCTTTTGATTGGAGTATTTAGTATATTTACATTCCGAGTGATTTTTGAAAAATGTCAATTTAGTGCCTCTTGGACTTGAATGCTTGTTTCCTTTCTCAGATTAAGAAAGTTGTCAACTATAGTTTGTTCAAATAAGCCTTCTGTCCCTTTTTCCCCACTCTCCTTTTTCTGGAATTCCTACAATAAGGCTATTGTTTTACTTGATGAAATCGCTGAGTTCCTTCCCTAAGTCTACCTTCATGATCTAATAGTTTTCTTTTTCTCTTCTTTTCAGCTTCATTATTTTCCATAGTTTTATCTTCTATGTCACCTATTCTCTCCTCTACTTCTTTAATCCTCATTTTGAGTATATCCTGTTAGTTTGGCCTCTCGGGTATAGCATCTTTTATTTTAGTTCGACTAATGTTTAGGTCTTTGATCTCCACAACAAAGATTTCTCTGGTGTCTTTTATGCTTTTTTTTCAAGCCCAGTTAGTAGTCTTATGACTATTGTTCTAATTCTTGTTCAGATATATTATTACTTCTGTTTTGAGCAAGTCCCTGCCTGTGATTTCTTATTAACCTTTTTTAAAAATTATAATGTTTATTTATTTTTTAGAGAGAGAGAGGCAGAGCTTGATCAGTAGAGGGACAGAAAGATAGGGAGACACAGAACTAACTAGAAGTGGGCTCCAGGCCCTGGACTGTCAACACAGAGCCCAATACAGGTCTCAAACTCAGAAACTGAGATCATGACCTGAGCTGAAGTCGGCGACTTAACTGACAGAGCCACACAGGCTCCCCTTCTTGACCTTTTCTTTTGGTGAGAATTCCCTTGTCTTGTCATTTTGGTATAGTTTCTGTCTTTTACATGTTTTGAAAGCTTTTTATATTTCCTTCACCTCAGAGTAATTCTATATTAAAAATGGATCACACTGTCCAGAGTCTGGCACTTCAGGAAGTGTTTCTGGTGTATGTGGTGTACCCTCTGCTGTTGCATTTTGGCTGCTTTTTCCCACTGGTCAGTTCTCTCCAGAGCTCATTCTTGCTTGCTGTGGGGACTGTTTGGACCTTTAACTAGGTGTGATTTGATTTGTTTGTTAAAATAAGCTTCACACCTACGACAATGTCTCCCTCTAACTGTGGATATCCTTCTGCCAGTCCTCAGATCAATTTCCTGGATGTTCCAAGTGATCTGACCTCAGCTGTGTTTGTGGGAAAGGGAAAGCTCAGGGTTCTCCTACTTCTCTGCCATCTAACTCTTCCGAAATCATACACCTTTTAATCAGAATTATCTTTATGAAATAAAACTTCCATATTACAATTTTCTTACCCAGTTTGTAGTTTATTTATGAAATTTAAAACCAAACAAAATAGGTGTGCCTGGGTGGCTCAGTCGATTGAGTGTCCAATTTGTTATTTAGACTCAGCTCATGATCCCAGGGTCATGAGATTGAGCCCCACATTGGGTTCCACACTGAGCCTGCTTAAGATTCTCTCTCTCTGTGTCTCTCTCTTCATCTCTTCCTCACTCATGTTTCCTTTCTCTCTAAAAAACAAAAAACAACAGTACACACACACACACACACACACACACCAAGTGTTCCCAGTCATTGTTTAAAGTCAACCAACTTATTCATCCACTTGATCCCCTTTTGCCTGACACTGGAGATTGTTACTCAGTACATTTGGCTTAGTGCCAGGGAATCTGTAATTCTAAACATTATCCCATGTGATTTTGACAATCTCACAGTTTTGGAAACAGCTGTTGTAAATAAGATCAGTCCTCAAAATGCTTTTTGAACTCTTTCTCTTTACTCCTCCACTTACAATATGTTTTTTTATATAAATATACATTTTTTAAAACAGCTCAAATCTTAACTTATTGAAATGCTTTTAAAATAACACCCTCACTTAAAATTAGTCTCTGACTTTTCCATCTTTCCATTATATGTTGTTTATAATTATATTTTAGAGCTTATTAGTTTGTCAAATAATGGGCTGATAATTTATATATATTATACTTCTACATAAATAATAATGTACGTGGTAAGGGCATGTTTTCTGATTTTCATTAAGTAAGGCATATCTTCATTTCTTTACTTCTATTTTTCATTATAATTTTTTCTGTTTTATTTTACTCTTAATATTAGGTTAACACTCATTAACTATGTAATATATAAATATATTGTTTGCCTTGATACGGTTTTCTACTTTGTGCCTAATATATAATGTGCAAAAAAGTATAATAAGACATAGGATGTCATTCAGATTTAGTTTTTTGAAAAAATTACACTTATTTTATTGTTTTATGTAATTTATCACATTAAATTGCATTATGTAATTTATCACATGAAGAGTGTTATCAATTTGCATTTGAGTATTATAGATAGATGGTCTGGATAATTTCCTAGTCTATTTCTCTAGAAGACCCAGGAATTTTATTGTTTCAAATGACAAGGAATAAAAAACTCTAATAGCACTGTGAAATTAGTTCTTTTTTTGTGTTATATATTTTTTACAAAATGAGAGTATTAACTCTGGTGGTAGTTATGTAATTCAGAATATTAACAGAATATCTAAGAAAATAATTTTTGTACTGAAATAATAACTTACTTAATAAAAACTAAATATTATTTTCTGTATTCAGCTACTGGTGGTTATTAACTGAAACCATTCTATATTAGTAAAATGAAATGATATTTTAAATATTTATATATTTACAGGCATTTAATATAAAGTTAATTGAAATATTACAGAAAGGAAATTCTATATAAATTAAGATAGATTTGATTATCTGCAAAACCACATTTGTTTTGTAGGCCAGAGAAGAGCTAAATATTTATTGTATGCTTTCCATGTGCCAGATACTAATCCACTAGAATCTTGTAACCAAACCATCTGGTTTTGCTTGCTTATCAAATATGCTCTAGAGAACAATATTATTTTATTCATTTACTTAGGGACAGGTGTTTTTTCACTGTTTCTTATTTAATTTTCATTTTACTGCTAGCGATGGTATGCAGGAAGAGGTGAGGAGATACTAATATGTCAATTCCAAATGCTATATATTATTTAATATGTATAATGTAAATATGTAATGAAAAATAAATCAAAATGTTAAAAAATAATGAAGAATAACTATAATAGTACTAACACCTTCAATATATGTACTATTATACTATTTTGCAACTAGATATTATTTTATCTACATTTATTTATAGGTATATTCTAGTATATGCTGGGCACCCAGCTGCAAATAAGAACCGATATTTCCTAACCATAAAATCTATCACTTTTAATCTAAACACAGCTTTTGTTTCTATATTAGTGCCCAGGCAACATAACTTAAAATTCAGTCATCTTCATCCCATCTTTACATTCAAGTTCCCTTCTTTGACTCACTTTCAATAGGTGGCCAAATACTATAAATTATGTCCTCTACATTCCTTACATCTGTCTCTTCATTTTTTTTTCCACTGTCCTATTTCAACTCAACCAAGGTCTCACTTGAGTATCACTGTGCTGTATTCTATGCACCAGTCATGGATTCTTCTGGTTGTTGCTCAAATATGTTTTCTTTACTTGAGTTCTGATCATATAAATCAGTTGTGTTGTACTGTCACTTATATCTGCTTGCTTATTGAATATGGGCCAAGTGTTGGCCTCTCCTGTCTTTAAGTTCTTTGTATAGAAATATCTCCAATTCTCTGTGTTCCATTCTGATTTTTCTTCACCTTTTCCTGTTTCAAATGTTTGAAATCCTAGTCTTAATTCAAATGCCTTTTTATCTGATAAAATAACTTCTGTTTGCCTTTCCCAGGATAGATTAACTCATAAAATATATGCAATCCCTCAACCACTAATTAAATTCTATGCTGTTTTTTAGTTGCCTATCTTATGTCTCCTACATAACTGTATGGACACCTGAGGATAATGTTGATTCTAATTTGTCTTTGTATCTATAGCAAAGGTGAGCCATGACTTGAATAAGGAAAGGCAAAAGAGAGTATAGATAATCACTGTTCTGGTACTAGTTCAAAAAGCATTTTGTCTCTAAACTATTCTCTCTGGGCAAAGGAATTGAAATTAAAAATGTTTAATTTCCTCGGTTCCGATATCTTTCTTTACCAATGCTTACTTGTTTTTTATAAGTTGTGCTTTTGGAAGAACAAATAAAGTATTACACACTGCAGTCTTGTCTCTTTCTCCTATTTGTTTGCAAACAATATTTTTTTCATATAAATACACAGCATTATCACAAAATAAAAATAATATTTAATGTGACTAAAGTGCAGTCCTGTAACTGACTCCTGTCCCCTCCTAAGATCCATATCAGTAAAGTCATCAGGACGTTATTATTCCTGATCCTGGATACTAATTCTTATCTTCCATTGGTAGTTTGTTTGTAAGATATTTTCTGTTTTGCTGTCTAACTTTACATTTTTCTGGCTGTTGGTCAGTTTGATCATTATTTGGAATAACAGAGTTTATATGCTGAGTGGAACAAGTTGTTGTCTTCTCTAATAGAAATGTAAAATCTAATCCTTAAAGTACACAGCAAATCATCCCCAACTGCCCTAACTTAGATATTGCACTTACACTGTTATTGTTGCACATGTTTGTAACCACAAAAAAAAAAAAAAAAATCTGTGTAAAGCAGAACTTTAAGAGTCAAGCCTCTATTGGTTTTCTCAGAAGGAGAAAAATCAAATGCCCTTGCTTATGAAGAACAAGATGTTATTTCAGTAGCTGTGGAGTAAAGTATTTCATAGGCCTCCATGGATTTAGAGGTAAAAAGAATGTTTTCTAATCAGTTTTGCCTGGAAGACTCTGCTATATTTCCCCAAAGCCCTACCTTGTAAAGTTGCTTTCTTTCTCTCACCTTCAAATGTCAATTCTGATGTTCAGGTAGAGGTAAAAAAATATATATATATATATCAGCTTAAACACAGTGTTGCTTCCCAGGAGTGTATGAGTGACCAAGCATTATTTGACTAATCATGTGAGTATTGGAATTCTACCCAAATCATATTTTCAAATCTCAGCAGATCACATGAAATCAAAATATTTATTTTTACTCTTAAGTGATCTTTAGTTCCTAACCAGTTATTACAAGTCAACAAATGATGATTCAGGTCACTGACTAATGGGAATCATTCTAGTTTAGTTCTTTATTATCTAGTAATTATGTTATTAATTCTAGTCTGAAGTTTATCTGAAGTCAACCATTAAGCTTCAACCATTTAGTTTATTTAGGGTTCACTATTTAAGATAAAATTTTTAGGCATTTTTTTCCTTTGGCAATTCATATATTTGTATCTAAATATTATGGATATGACTTTTTTATAATCTCACTCCCTTTAAATTGTATTTAGTCCTATTTTCTTTCCTATTCTAAATAATACCAAACATTACTAAAATTTATCCACACCTCTCAAAGTACAATGGTGTTCTGTTCATTAGAATAACTGATACTCTTACAGATGAATGTGGTAATAAAATCCAAATTACTAGAAATCATTTGTATTCTGCTAGAAATATAGGATGATATCACTTGCATGGCATCATTAAGAAAGACTGCTAGGTAACTACTTACCTTTAATGTAAATGAATAGAAAATTAATAAATCAAATACATAGCAATTTAGTGTCTTAGGAAAACCCCCTTTTTTTCAATACAAAGGGGAAAAAATGGATTAGCAGTCAAATCACTTGAGATGCTACTTGACTTATGTTTGAAACAAATTTTTAAAATGTTCCATGTATGGTCAAACTGGTTCTATTAAACCTCTGCATTTTTTTCTTTTTTCTGTTTTTTTTTTAATCTTTATTATTTAGAGAGAGAGAGAGAGAAAGAGAGACAGAGGGTAAGCAAGGGAAGGACAGAGACAGGAGACACGGAATCCAAAGCAGGCTCTAGGCTCTGAGCTGTCAACACAGAGCCCCACACGGAACCCAAACCCACCAACCATGAGATCATGACCTGAGCTGAAGTTGGATGCCTAACCCACTGAGCCACCCAGGCATCTCTAAACTTCTGCATTTCTTCACTAAATGTTTGGGAACTCCTTGACACCAATAATTACAATTTAAGAAAAAGAGGCTTGTATTACAGATTTATATTTTAAAAATTACTTATTTGAGATATTTTATTTTTTACATTATTTTAATAAAATGGGATATTTTCCTTGATTTAGGTCTTTAAATTTAACTTCTTTAATTACTATTAAAACATTCAATCTATAGTAATTAAACTCACTGCTAAAAATCAATTTTTCAAACATGACAAACAATGTTTTCTTTCAGAATTTCATAGTATGTTGGAGTTACAATCAAATGAATAAATATATTAGCATCTTACAAGTGACCTTGTATGATTGTCCAAAAGGGGCAAAATAAATTAACTTTATCTATGAGTAATATTTAAGTAACACATCAATCAAATTAGAGTGGAAATAAAGGTTAAAAAAAATCCAGGAAAACCTGTGTAAAGTAGATAAATATAAAAATTCTTAAGAGATGTTAGGGGGACTTTAGAATTATTTTACATGACTGTAATGTAGGGATGGTATAAATATGTGAATGTACATACATAAAATAGATATATGTATATAATATATGTGTATATATATTACTTACATTTGTGTGTATATATATATATATATTTTTTTTTCTAGGAGTTAAAGAAAAAAGGTAAAAGATAAATAGGTATACTTCTGTCACTGAGTTAATAGCCTGCTCAAGAAAGGGTGCATTTTACCTTGTAGGTAATGATAAGCTGTTTGAGAACTTTGTGCAGGAAAGCATTTTTATTAGATGAGTATTTAAGAATGATTATTTACCACAGTGTGAAAAATGACTTAGGGAAAGATGAGCTAAGAAAAGAAATCAGGAAGATGGATGTTCCTATGGGAGCCTAAGTTGGAAAGTTTCAGAGGATGGTGTCCTGGCTCTCAGATGAAGTTTTAATTTTACTATAGAGAGCAGAGTAACAGAATGGCATGCGATATTCTGATATATTAAACATACTTATTTTGTTTTGTTATTGAAAACTGACACTCAGTAGACACCTCTTAACACACTGAACTAACGTTCCAGATACACTCAATGATACTGGAATTTCTAGTAAAATTTGAAGCAATAATTTTTACCATGATTAGATTCTAATAAGCAATAAATATTTATTTACTATTCTTTAAACTTGTTTTTCTAATACTTCAACTTTGATTAAAATTATACATTTAGAGGATTTAAATTACACATGAAACCTCTTTCCTGTTTCTTACCACATTTTCCTTATTCTAATCACAAGTTCAGGAACATATACGTCAAATTCTGTCTTTTGGACATATCTTAGTGGACGTGGGCTGCTGTCACAAAATACCAAAAACTAGCTGGAAGTTAAAGTACCAGCATAGTTGAGTTAAGGTAGGAAGCTTGCTTCATAGCATATACACAGGTGCCTTCTTACTTATCTTCACCTGGCCCAGAGAGAACTCTCATTTTTCATCCTCTTATATGGGCACTAATTCCATTATGGGCCATCCACCCCCATACGTCATCAAAATACAATTACTTCCTAAAGGCTCCACCTCCAAACAACACTGCACTGGGAATTAGGGGCTTAACAAGTGGATGTTGGGGACAAATGCACATAGCAGTACATGGAATGGTGAGTTGAAATACATGGTTTTATTACAATTATTATTAATGTCAAATTATTATTTATTTAGCAAGGCACAAATAGGGAGATTATATAATCAAAAATAACAATGCCTTCTACTCCCCCTAATTACAGATTGCTATTGTAACTCATCAATGTGCTGTGCATCTTTTCATATAATTCTTAGTGTTCTTACAAATAAAATCTTATATAAACTGATAATTATTGGGGCGCCTGGGTGGCTCAGTCAGTAAGTGTCTGACTTTGGCTCAGGTCATGATCTTATGGTTTGTGGGTTCGAGCCCCATACTGGGCTCAATGCTGACAGCTAGCTCAGAGCCTGGAGCCTGCTTTGGATTCTGTATCTCCCTCTCTCTCTGACCCTCCCCTGCTCAGGCTGTCTCTCTCTCTCATAAATAAATAAAAAACAATTAAAAATATTTTTAAAAACCTGATAATTATTTTGTATCCTTGTATACAATGTCATATGCAATGTCATATTTCATGCTGAGTTGAAATATGACAGTTGAGGAAATATTCAAATAGTGTTAGCTACTCATCTTTGTATTTTTGCAATACATGATCATATCTGTGCTACACTTTTTTACTCTTCTTATGATTTTTATCTGATGCCCACTTTTTCTATGGCTGCTCATCTTCCTTACTACAAAGAGGAAAGATTGGTGAAAATTAAACACATTTCTTCTGAAGTCACACAAATTAGTTGAAGTTATTTATTGACAATCAAGGTCAAGTCTCACTGACCTTCTCTCCAGGCCTCAAATATACTCAAGAGTTTTATCCTTTAGTAATGACTTGTTACAAAAGTTTTACATAAGCCTCATGAGATTCTGAAGCACATTTTTTATTTTTATTCTCGTAGCTTTACCGCCCACCATAGTACCTCGTCATTTTAGATACACATATTGGATATAGATTCATTTGGATCCTTAATTTCTTTCATCTTCTAATACTGTGCAGAATCTACTCAGGTATTCAGTTCTTTGAAATTGGGGTCTTACAGAAGTTTGGTTTCCTGTCTATAGTAAAGTTAAACATTTAAGTAGTGACTATTAAATAATCAAAGCATTCCCTGTAGCTATTCTGTGTTCCTTTTTAAATCTTTGATCTGCCAGTCATTCTGTGGAGTATTTCTTTTCTCTTAAACTGGTCTTGATCATCTTTTTTTCTTTTATTAAAAAATTTACTATTGATTATATCATTTTGCCAAAAGTGGTATATATGTCTTAATCAATAAGACACCAAGTCAATGAGACACCAAATTCAACTTTTTTAAGCACAGAATGACATCAGGCTGAGACTTAGTGTAATAGCTAAAGATTGTTGAGCCTTTAAGAATATACCTATCATTTCCCTCTCTGAAAACCTCAGAAAATTTTCCCTTGAAAAGAAGAAAATATAGAAGCAGTTAATGAATATTTACATTAAGTCCACCCAGATAAATTCCATTTATATGCACACATAGACACACAAACATGTGTATATGCATATGTATATTTAAATAATTGAATGTGTATATGAATGGGCATTTGTATATGCACATCACAAGTACGGAGTTCATGTATTCAATATTTACAGTTTCTAGGTAATAATTTATGTTACCTGGCACCTCTTGGCATGTTTAAATGTAGGCAGCTTTGGTCTATTTGCTTAAAGCTATAGCAATATATGTCTAGCAGATTATTCAAATATTTTTGTTCATCCTGAAAGATGTATCTGCAGGGAAAAAACTCTTATCTTTTCAATTCCACACATGTTGAAGCTTCTAACTTTGTTCTTGCCAGCAGAGATTTGCTGGCAAGCACATAATTTGATGTTTGATCTCAAACTGTTAATGACTTATACCACACTTAGGGCATATTAGGCAAACTGAACTCAATGTATTTAAATTTGGGACTTGTGCTTTGAATGTACATTAAGAAAATGATGGTTCTGATTATTTTAAGGGTTATGTTAAAGGCAATATCAACATTTTATTGGTGCAGAGTTTACTTTAAATAAACATTCATATTTACATCAATTTACATGGGAACAATTTGCCTTGTTATTAAAAATTTACTGATAGACATTTTATTATTAAAAAATTATTTCCCAAACATTAAAAGACAATATTTCTCATAACTAGATTTAATTTCAACTATTTTAGGAAAATATAATATAAAGAGAGAGTGTATATAGAATTTTTCAATTTTTTTCTATTAAATTTTATCTATATTTATATTTAAGCAAATAATTATTTAAAAAATTTATCAGTTAGTAACACAGCTCATCTGGGTGATCTTAAACAATAATATGAGGAAGATAAACAGCCTTCTTTTCATGCTTGTGATTCATTAATCTAGTATTTGGGAACTTTCTAAAGAACCTTATTAGGTAATTTTAGATTTTAAAGATTTTTTCTATTCATGTAATTATCTCCTTTGTGAATTACACAAAGACTGCTTGGTTTTTTGTCTGTTTGTTTTATTTTAATTTTCTAACATTTATATATTTCTGAGAGACACAGAGAGAGCACGAGGGGGTGGAGAAGCAGAGAGGGAGAGAGAGAGTGATTGAATCTGAAGCAAGCTCCAGGCTCTGAGCTGTTAGCACAGAATGCAACACAGGGCTTGAACTCATAGACTGTGAGATCATGACCTGAGCTGAAGTCAGACACTTAACCAACTGAGCCACCCAGGCTCCTCAAGACTGCTTGTTTTCATGTCATGTCCTCTATCTCCTATTTGCTCAGTTAGCATGGTCAGTCGAATGTTCCAAGGAAAGAATGTTAATAAAGGTCCTTGACATAAGTTTAGCTTTAAATAAAGAAGCATTTGAATTTTACCATTTCACTTTCTGTTATATTTTCATAATGTTAATAAGGTTAATAAACTTTACAATTTGATAAGAAAAGATGCTGATTTCTATTTAAATTCTGTTTTCAAGAGTATTCTAGAAAACAACTATTGACAAAGACTCCCTTCTTGGCCAAGTTTCAGGCAGGCTCCTCTGAGCCCCTTTCTCAACTAGGCCTCTAATTTGGGCTTCACTATCTCTCCTTGGAGAGTCCAGTGCTTCACTGTCTCTCCTTGGAGAGTCCAGTTTTAGCAAGAATCCTACTAAGTCAGGGGTGCCTGGGTGGCTCTTTGGGTTAAGTGTCCAAGTCTTGATTTCAGCTCAGTACATGATCTCACTGCTTTGTAGGTTTGAGCCCCACATCGGGCTCTGTGCTGGCAGTAGGAGCCTGCTTGGGATTCTCTTTCTCTGCCCCTCCCCCACTTTGTTGTGTGTCTCTCTCTCTCTCTCTCAAAATAAACAAATAAACTTTAAAAAAAAATCCTGATAAGTCAATTTAGAGAGAGTCCTCCTATCCTTGATATATGATCATTTTCAATATCTAATCAAATTCCTCATTTCCCACCCTTGATATTGATCACTTTGGTCTGTTCTCCGCAAGAATCCTGTTTGGTCATTCTAGCAAGAACTCCTTCCTCTGATGTCTCTATAGCTCCTCTTAGTAGTTTTCTACTCACCAAACCTTGCCTGCATCACTCTCCCCAACATGCTTCTTGGCTATAAATCCTCACTTGTTCTTGTTGTGGTCAGAGTTGAGTCAGAGTTGAGACCCATCTCTCTGCCCTATTGTTATAGGCTTCTCACATTCTTCAATGCTTCTGAATAAAGTCTTCCTTACCATTTTTAACATTTGTTTAATTTTTCTGCACTTATGTTTGTAAGTGGGAATAGCATAACCTAGATCAGATTTGCTCTCAAATTTTAAAAATTTATCCCTTTCTCTTTCCTAGAAAAATTAATATAATACAGGAATTTTCTCTTCATTCTTTTATTAAAGTAGTTAGCGTAACTTTTGTGTGTGTGTGTGTGTGTGTAAGTGGTTTTAATAGTGCTTATATTATTTAATGCTGTTAGGTATTTTCAGTTATCTGAATTTTCTTTAAATGCCTGTCATTTATGATTTTCTAGAATATTGTCCATTTGTCTGTTTTCAAATATAAAATATAAAGATTTCTACAGTAATCTTTATTGATTTTTAAATTCTTTACACAGTGTGTGTTGTTAAGCAATTATCTCACACCTTATGTAATTACTTATGATTCCTCTCTTTTACCTTGATTAATTTTTCCAGAGATGTTTATTTTGTCTGTTGTTGCTGCTGTAGCTCTTCTCCTCTCCTCCCCCTCTTCCTCCCTCTCTTCTTTTTCTTTAATAAATCCACTATTTCTTTGTTGGTGTATAGTATTTATTACTTTTTATTTGTTTGAATTTATTCTGAACTTTTAGGGGCACCTGGGTAGTTCAGTTGGTTGAACATCCAACTTTTAATTTGGGCTCAGGTCATGATACCATATTGTGGTATTGAGCCCTGCATTGGGCTCTGTGCAGAGCGTGGGAACTGCCACACATTCTGTCTCTTTCCCTCTACCTTCTACTCTGCTTCTGTGTGCTCTCTCTCTTTAAAATGAAAAAAAAAAAAGTTTTTAAAGATATTCTGAAGTTTTATTTATTAACAGCTGGGTTGAATATGTAGGCCATCACCTTTCAATCTTCCTTTGGCACATACGAAAGCATTTAAAGCAAAACATTATATTGTTTTTCCATCTGACAAGTTTTGATATTTAGTATATTTGCTGCCATAAATGTAATTTTAAATATTTTGTAATAACCATTCTGATAACATTTTATACTGATGAAGTATTTTAAATTGTTTTTTTTTTAATTTTTAAATGTTTATTTTTTTAAGAGAGGGAGAGAGAGACAGAGAGAGAGAGAGACAGAGAGAAAACATGGGAGGGACAGAGACAGAGGGAGACAGAATCCCAAGCAGGTCTGCGCTGGTAGCACAGAGCCCAATGTAGGGCTCAAATCCATGAACTATGAGATCATGACCTGAGCTGAAATCAAGAGTCCGGACACTTAACCAAATGAGCCACCCAGGCATCCCAAAATCTTCTTCTTCTTCTTCTTTTTTTTTTTAAGTTTCACATGTTGGAGATTTAAAAATATATATCTATTTCTTATTTATTTTTAATTATATTGTCTTGTTTTCTGTGGACAAAGTATCATTTTTGTAATAATTATTTTGTATTTGCTTAGGCTTGTTTAATCATTTCATAGATAATTTTGTAAATGTTTGTGCTCAGAAGTAATGTGTACCCTACGTTTATTGTATGCAGTATCCTGCATGTAAAACATAGATCAAGATGGTTCATTTTGTTTTCCAGTACTACATATCCTTATCAATTTGGTGTCATATAGCAATTGTTATTCCAAGTTTTAACTATTTCTATTTGCTTTATATATGTTCCTCAGTCTTTTTTATCCATTTATTGTTGACTTGCTGGATTCATATGTTTTTATAAATATCTCATACATAGCACAAAGCTTTTTTTTTTTTTTTTTTTTTTTAGCCAATCTGGGAATTTCTGTCTTTTCAAAGAATATAACCAACTTTTATTACTTTAATTATAGTACAACTGAATTGAATCTACCATCTTAATTATTGTTTTATTCTCTTTGTTTTCCTTTATTTTCTTAGCTGCTTTATATTAGATTGATCACATTTTATTTACCCCTGCCCCTCTTTTGAAATCTTCTATTTGTTTTAATAGATACTCTTTTCTCAGACAGTGCTTATTGTAATTCAATGTTTCCTTCTATTGTTAAATTGTTGCTACTTTTATTTGAGTTGGTGACTGTATAAGTTAATATATTCAACTAGTCTTTCACATAGTGTGATTTGTAGGTGAGTGTGTGTGTATTTGGAAATTCAAAAGTAATAAGAAAATTATATTTTTTGAACTCTTTGTGACATATTATGTAGTCATGATTTGTAAACAAGCCATTGTAACAAATACAATTGTATACATTTTTCTCTCATTCATTCAGTTTGATTCTCTTTCTACTTACCTCTGCTGCCTTGTGAAATTTTAGTCAATTCTATTCCCTCTTAATGGTTGCTTGTATATTCACTGAAGAGTCAATGTCTATTATAATATTATTTTAGATACTAATATTAGGATAAGAATGAATGAGGAAAAGTAAGTGTAGTAATACAATAAAAACAAGATACACAGTACTTTACAATGTTGTTTGATTTGTAAGGATATAAAAAGTGAAATATACATTTCATAACGAATCCAGCATAACAATGAACAACTTTGCATTTATATTTTTTATAATAATTTGTTTAAAGATGACATTTCACTCATAATCATGACGGACTTTTAAAAATCACAATAATAATTTCTCCTTCTCCTCGAAAATAGTTCTACACCAAATATGAATATATGTGATTGAATATATGAAATAATTCACTTGATACATTTTAGAAATAAGTAATAATAATATTAGTTAATAAACTGGTGATTAATAAAAGAAACTATAACACCATTTGCTCAGTTAAAAAGGAATCAATTCCAAATAGGGAATGTATTCATTATAAAGACTGAATGTAGACATTGAGTAAAATAATCATTTTCTAAAATGTAATTAAACAATGCATTACTCAATATTTATGTTCACATATATATTTTATGTATTTTAAAGATTATCTGCTATTTGGAATGATGTAAATTTGCACTTTCTTTCCTTTCTTTCTATAGCCTCAAGAGGGAATTGATGCTGGCAACTAGAATTGTAAGTAAATCGAAACGCAAACGCATTTTGTATTATCTTGCCAATGAGGAAAAAAATTACAGCAAGTTTTTTGGCAGAGTAATACCTAATACATGATTAACTGATAAAATTAAATATATTACTTTCAGTGTTTAAATGCCCCTTTGCTAACATTTGTGCATTCAGCCAAGTTTGCTTTCTTAACTACTGCTCACCATTAGAGTTGAGAAATTAATTTTGATCAGAGTGCATATTCAAAAGGAAGATTGTTTGATAGTTTGTAAGAAAGTTTACCAAGATTAGTTCATTGGAATAAAATGTTTGAATATAATGCTTTTAGAAAAAAAAAAGTGCTGTCAAAAGAATATACGGAAACACACACACACACACACACACACACACACAGGATGCCAGTTGAAATCTGCCAAATGTTATTTTTTGTGACTAGGAAATGAAAATATAACAAAAGGAAGTCAGAATTTGCCAAATATGAAGAGGCCACCTGACATTGAATTGTGCATGCACTGTTCTTACTTGCCTGAAAATCATGACTGACCTTCTTTTTATGATTTATATACAATCAGAAAAATTGCATAAATGAAAGTAAATTATAATGAAAATGAACTTCCCAACTCAATTTTGAGATTGTTCTGATAAAATGTCTTGTGCCTCAGACTAGAGATTAGGCAATACTGGAAATATTTTGAATTTATTTTAAAATCTTAAGTGAATCTATGTTTTAAAGAGATTTCAAGAGTGTTCAGGTGCTAATCATTTTCCCCACTGCAGCTAGTCATCTCAGTGAAAGTAGTAAGGTATGAAATATATGGTCATGTTGCTTCACCTTCTAAGAATCTTCATCTTGGGGCACCTGGGTAGCTCAGTCTGTTAAGCATCCGACTTTGGCTCAGGTCATGATTTCATGGCTCCTGGGTTAGAGTCTCGTGTCGGTCTCTGTGCTGACAGCCAGCTCAGAGCCTGTAGCCTGTTTTGGATTCTGTGTCTTCTTCTCTCTCTGACCCTCCCCTGCTCACGCTCTCTCTCTCTTTCTCTTTCTCTCAGATATAAGTGAAACATTTTAAAAAATTAAAAAAAAAAGCATCTTCATCTCTTTTGGTTGTCTTTTCAAGTTGGCTTAGGCCCAGAACAATTATAGCAGCCTGCTGCTTAAATTTGTTTTAAAGAACGTAAAAATAATATGAATATGACTGTTAACAACTTTCCTGTTAGTGTGCCCTTTTAATTTCAGTGTGTGAACAGGAACCTATGTCCATTGCCATGACTACATAAAATTAGATGCGGTAGTCCAGCTCTTCTAGATTTGTTAAAGGTATCTCATATCCATTGTAACTATGTGCTTACATTTATTTCAGAGAAATTATATTTTAAAAGAAACATAGTGACATCATATATATTTATATATACTTTTAATATATATATACTTTTAAACTAAAATTTTAAGAAAATAACATAGTGACATCATATATATATATATACACACACACATATATATACACATATATATGATATCACTATTACTTTCAAAATATAATTATATAATAATTATATAATATATATGTGTATATATAATAATATATACACACATACATATATAACCACATTTTATCTTCTATTTAATTTTTTAAGCCACTAACTCTTAGTGTTAAATTTTAGATTGGTCTTAAGTTTGTGACTAGTCAAGACTCACCTTCCTGGTTTCACTGGGACATTTAATATTGTTTATCCCAAGGATGAACTGCATTCTGCTCTCTCCTCCATATAGATAAAAGAGATTTCTATGGATTGCTAAAGACCAAAGTCAGATCAAAATAAATGTATGAAATATGATTCTACTCTAAAATTCAAAAGACAGTGACAAGCCTGATTTTTTTATAGCTGAACATTGGCATACAATAATTTATTAAAAAATAAGAATACATTTAATTTCCCTCTGCTTCCATGGGAGAAGACAGCTTTTACTTAATCCTTGTTCTCTAAATAGGAATAAGGCAAAGTTAAAATTTGGGGCATTCAATTAGTTGGCTAGAATAATTAAGAACAATATTGAAAAGCTTCTTCCAACTCTCAAAAAAAGATGGGAACAATCAATTTTAGATTTTAAAAAGCAATACTGTTTACAACTGAACTGAATTGAAATAAACTAAATACTGGCCACTAAGCAAATGGACAAATTATGGTATACCTAATCACTACTTAGCAATGGAAAACTGTTGAGGTTGAGGAAACTATTGTGGGTGATGATGTGCTTGTTATTCTGATTTTGGTTTTATTTTCATGGGTTTATATATATACACATTAAGTTATATACTGTGCAGTATATTGTGCAAGAATTACATCTCAATAAAATCTGTCTAAATATTATAGGCAAACAATTTTATATACAAAACTGCAAAAATGGGAAGTATATTTTCAACTGTTAACAAGGATAAAGCTCTAACTTCAATCATTTATAAAGAACTTCTAATATTCCGTAAGAAAGTGACTCATAAAATTGAGCATATGTGGGGTGCCTCAGCTGCTCAATTGTTTGAGCGTCTGACTTTTGATTTCAGTTCAGGTCATAAGCTCATGGTTTTTCAGTTCAAGCCCCTCATTGGGCTCTGCACTCATAGCACAGAGCCTACTTGGGATTCTCTCTCTCCCTCTGTCTCTCTGTCCCTCTGTTACTCGTACTCTCTCTCAAAATAAATAAATTAACTTAAAAAAATGGAGCATATATGTAGGAGTGCTAACAACACTGACTCATCTTTGGCCTTCCATCTTATTCATGACCTTGCAATGACCTCCCTCATAGCTGCATGTTCCAGCCCCATGCAGATTAATGTATGTCGTTAGCCAAATGCTGGAAGGTTTATTCTGATCTTTCCTAAAATCATGCACAGAAGGCCCCACTTTAGGTAATTAGTTCAGATGACTGGTGCACAGAGGGCCCCACTTTAGGTAACTAGTAGAGATCTTCTGGTGCACAGATGACACCACTTCAGATAACAACCCTGTGACCTCATCACTATGCTCCTCTATAAAAGCTGGAGCTGGTGGAGAATGGGTCGAGGATAGTTTCAGGGAATAGCTGAGTAGTGCCTTGGATTGTCAATCTGTGGGTCCTTCCATCTGTCCACCAGCCTGATGATTGCTGTCAGTAAGTTACCCTGAATGACACTCTGTAAATGGTATGGAGAGGCTTGCTTCATTTTTCAGTATTAAAGTGCCTTCTCAGAGTGGAAGTTACATTACTGACCTTCCTCTATCTACTAACGGTATGCTACTATTATGTAAGGAAAGGACTAATAATTGGCTCTAATATGTGGAAATCTATTCAATTCTAATCATAGTAAAATAAATGAAACTTAAAAATACATTTCAGTACTGTTTCACCTATTATAAAGTTTGATAATACTCTGTTAATCAAAGGTTGAAGAAAATGATCATTGTAGTATATTCATTAAACTGTGCATTCGATGTAATCTTTAGGCTAGACAATTAGCAACATTCAAAAACATAACTTTTAACTTTGTAATTTCACTCCTAACAAGTTCTCTATATGCAATATACTTTTTGTTTAATTTACCACATTGTCTGTAGTAAGAAAGAAGTGAAAATAAAGTAAAAAATAAAACTTAAAAGCTTTTTAAACAGAAAACATGTGGAGAGCCAAGAGCCTGGAGCTGGCTTCATGTTTTGTGTCTCCCTCTCTCTCTGACCCTCCCCCACTCACCATCTCTCTCTCTCTCTCTCTCTCTCTCTCTCTCTCGCTCAAAAAATAAACATTAAAAAACATGTTAAATATATCATGGTAAATATTGCAAAGAATAGAGGGCAACCATTAAAAATGAATTAATAAGCCCTTTTTAAGTTGACATGGTGAACTGGTATAGAACTACCCTCAGTATACTGTATTGTATAGTATTGTTGGTATTCTAAGATTTGTCTTTCCAGAAGGAAATAGAAATCTTTGATAATGTTATACATTCGAAAAATCTCTCTGCAAGGGCCTACATAGAAACTGATGTTAGTCAATCACTGCCTGTAATAATGGAGACTGGATGGCTAAGAAGAAAAGAGAGATGAAACTTCTATGCCTCTATCTTTTCAAACATATGAAGGTTTGTCCAAAATTAAGTTGTGGCATAAGTTAGAGCAAGTCAAAGCACAAAGTAACCAAAAAGCAACCAATCAGCCCAATGAAAATACGTGACAATTTTCTATTATTATTCAAATAAATATGAAAATACAGTAAAAATATATGTTCATTCTTAGAGTAGAAAGGAAGAATTAGTATTTTTTAACATATTACTGATTGATGAGTGTTATAACTGCTTTGAAACAAAGTTTGTAAACATAAGGAAATTAATTTCAGATAATCTAGTAATAACATGTTCTTTAAAAAGTTCAGCTTAGCCCAGCTTTTTTGTAATGCCAAAAAAAAAAGAAAACATTACTAAGCCCAACAAGATGATAATCAAGATAATATAGTATGAACACCCTTTGACTACCCTACTGTGTCACATCTACGTGGATGGAAAAAAAATGGTAGATAGATAATAGAGTTTTATAGACACAAAAGTTAATATACCAAGCTTACATCAAAAATAGTATTGAATTTTATTTTTAAAAATTGTGTTAGTATCAATTTTATAGCATAAGTATGTTGTAAGAGTGAAAGAGGAACAAAACTTGCATGCTTTTATATAAATGATTTGGAAAGATTCTCACATTTTCACAGGGGAAGAGAACAACTGAATCAGTCTGAAAATAATTTTAAAGGGCATTTTAATTATTTTATATAAAGGCAGAAAGGAAATGCTAAATGAACAAACAAAAATAGTTGATTGTGTGTGTGAAGAATGTGTGTTTCATCACCCCCCTTTTAACATTCCTAGCAATAAAAATATAAGAAATCAAAGATGAGCATGTTAATGAAGGGAACTCACTAGTGCAATCTTATTTTGGAATAAAAAAATCATAGTATATTATAATTACTTGTATGCACATCTTCCCATTTCTGTCTGTGTGTGCCTTGGTAGCATGGATGATGAACATGCATTGCCAAAGCCTGCCACGTGTCTACTCCATGACAATGATAATAGTTACTGCTTACCAACTCTGCTTTGTAAAATGCCATCTTAACTCACATATTACATCTCACACAATTCCCCCCAAATTCTTTAAATTACTATCTGAATTTTTAGAAGAGGTACTGACATTAAGAAAGTTGTTTTCACTTGATCAAGGTCATATAATTTTCAAACAAAAAGCAGGTATTTGTACTTGGATATTTCTGATACTCAGATCTTTCCATCAAACTAGAAAATATTGTTTGAATAAATAATATGTCAACAATCCATATGAACAATAAAGTTTACTTTAAGGTCTATAAAATTGAAATGAGCAGTTACATATAGCACACACTAGACAATGGAGGTAGCACATTTTCTAAGAGACTGTGTGTGTGTTGGAGGGGCAGGGGTCAGGAACCAGGGGAACAAGATTGCTATATTGCTCTAACTAAAATATAACTTATATGGCTATATTGTATAGTAAAAGTGGCAGTTATTAATGGGATCTACCTTTATACTAAAAACTATGTCTGGAATTATACAAAAACTCAATTAATATAATACATCAATTTGATTTATTTGTATGCATTCCCTTTGGACATGGAAGAAATACCCAATCCTATAATCTTTAGATTGACCCATTTCCCTTTGAAAATTAGTTTAAATATGTTCCATATATTTGAACAAGATGCATTGTCTGCATGTTCTTTATTTAATTCAGTAATAAATCTGATGGAGGAGGAATGGGTATAAGAAGAAAATTTTTTTCCACCAGTGTGGAATTCTTGTGTCCTTAGTGCCCTTATGAGCTCTAAGAGTATCTCAAATGTGCTGTGATTCACTGTAATACATGCAAGTGAGTGTATATAAAAATGTTAGAAAAATGAGAAAAACTGTTACAGGCTAGATAAATTCTCTTGCTATTGTTGATATTGATGGGTATCTGAAAAAAATAACATGTTTATGTGATTATTACCAGCTGAAACAGCCATACCGTTGGAAATTTCAGCCAAAAACTAAGTAATTGGCCCATGGAAACCAGTATTGTGCAGACAGTGTTGAAGAAGCTAGCAGTATTTCTAAGCAAAATTCATTTTTGTCATATAACTTCTCAGATAGGCAATATTCAGTAAGAAAAGCACTTTTAATTAAGCGTGGTTTATACATATTTTACAGAGCTGCTGTAACCTACCATTTCTAGGATGCTGACTTTATAAACAGTTTCTATTAGAGGAGCAGTTGATAGAAATACATCCATGCTTTCCAAAGCAAGTACCTGAGGATGCAAAAGCAGGGGGTGAACATCAATAAGGGAGAGGTTGACATGTGAGCTCACAAGGCGATAGAAGGAACATGAGTATAAATATTTTATGTGTCAGAAACCCATCTTTTCCTTTTTCCAAAAATAAAAATGTATTTAAATGACACAAACAAATGCAACCTTTATTTTCTAATATATGTAGAGAATCACTTCACTTTTCTTTTATAGACTACTTTGTACAACAGTTTTAGATCACATTGAAATTGAGAGAGTTATTGAGATTGCCCCTATATACCCTCCCTTCACACTTGAATAACCCCTCGTATTATTGGCATCACTCATCAGATAGGCGGTACCTTTTTTTTTCTTTCTCAAGAATGAACCTGCTTTGAAACATCATAATCATACAAAGTCCATAGTTTACCTTAAGGCTTATTTTTGGTGTTGTACTTTTATGGGTTTGTACAAAAATACAATGGCATATAGATATATTCATCATTATAATAGCATACAGCGTATTTATTTTCACTTCCCTAAGAATCCCCTGTGATATGTCTATTCATCTCTCTCCACCCACACCTCTGGCAATGACCTTTTATTGTCTCCATGCCTTTTTTGTATTACCATATAATTGAAACCCTAGAGGATGTAGACTTTTCAGATTGGTTTCTTTTACTTAGTAATATGAATTTAAGGTCTCTCCATGTCTTAATAGCTCATTTCTGTTTAGCACTGAATCATATTCCATTGCCTGGGTGTGCCACAGTTTATCTATTCACCTACTGAACAACATCTTGGTTGCTCCCAAGTTTTGGTGGTTAGAAATAAGCTGCTACTATAAACATTTGTGGGCAAGTGCATGTGTGGTCTAAGTTTTCAACTCCTTTGGGTTAAATACCAAGAAGTGCAATTGCTGGATCATATGATAAAAAAGTATGTTTAGCTTCATAAAAAACAAACAAAAACACCAAACTCTTCTATAGTATTTTGTTTTCCCACCAGCAGTGAATGAAAATTCCTGTTGTTCCATATGTTCACCAGCATTTATGCTGTCAATATTCCGGACTTTGGCCATTCTAATATGTACGTGGTACCATCTTGCTTTAGTTTGCATTTACTTGATGATGTATATGATATGTCTTCATATGTTTATTTGCCATAGTATATCTTCTATGACAAGGTATTAAGGTCTTTGGCCCATTTTTTTAAGTTTGTTAATTTATTTTGAGAGAGACTGAGACAGCATGAGCAGAGGAAGGACAGAGAGGGAGAGAGGGAGGGAGAGAGAGAGAGAGGGAGAGGGAGAGAGAGAGGAGGGGAGAGACAGGGAGAGGGAGGGGGGAGAGAGGGAGGGGGGGAGAGAGAGAGAATCCCACCAGACTCCATGCTGCCAGCTGTAGAGCCTGATGTGGGGCTTGATCCCATGAACTGTGAGATCATGACCTTAACCAAAACCAAGAGTCAGACGCTTAACCGACTGAGACACCCAGGTGCCCTTGGCCCATTTTTAAATCAATTTGTTCATTTTCTTATTGTTGGGTTTTAAGAGTTCCTTGTACACTTGTGGTAGCATTCCTTTATCAGATATGCCCTTTGGAAATATCTTCTCCCAGTCTGTGGCTTGTCTTATCTCTTGCCATTATCTTTTACAGAAGTTTTTAATTTTAATGAAGTCCAGTTTATCAATTGTTTATTTCATGGATTTTGCCTTTGGTGTTGTATCTAAAATGACCTCACCATACGCAAGATAACTAGATTTTCTTCAGTGTTATCTTCTAAGAGTTTTGTAGATTTTTGTTTTACTTTTAGGTCTCCAATTCCTTTTGAGTTAATTTTTGTGAAGGATGGAAGTTCTATGCTTAGAAACATTTTTTTTCCATGTGTATGTCCAGTTCCAGCACCATTTCTTGAAGAGACTACCTTTGTTCAGTTGTATTACTTTCGCTTCTTTCCCAAAGACCAAATTGACTATATTTCTATCATTCAATTTCGGGGCACTCTATTCTACTTTATCAATCTGTTCTTTTGCCAATATCACACTGTACTGATTACTGTAGCTTTATAGTAAGTTGTGAAATCAAGTAGTTTATCCTCCAACTTTGTTTTTCTACCTCAAAATTTTATTGACTATTCTAGGTTGATTTTTTTTTTCCCTTTGCATATAAACTTTAGAATGAATTTGTCAATATTCACAAAATAACTTGCTGGGGTTTTGATTGAGATTGCATTGAATCTATAAATCATATTGAGAAGAAATGACATTTTGAAAAGACTGAGTTTTCCTATCCATGAACATATGTACCTATTTATTTGATTTTTCCTTGATCTCTATTGTAATAGCCACTCTTGGTAATGATCTGGTGACCAATGTCTATTCCTTATATTATATGATTTGCATAGAAGAGAATGTTTGAAAGTGTCATTTCCAGTTGCATGAGTAATGGTACTTTTCTCAATTACATGCAAATAAGGGTTATTTAAAGAGTGTAGAAGTGGCTTCTAACAGCCTTGTCCAGTTCACTTCAGTGTGACATTTATTCTCCTGAATTCTGATATGTTTAAAACTTGATTCTCTATGTTTATGCCTCCTCAAATCTCATCAGTACCATCAATTAAATTATTCAAAATTTCAAATTAATTGCTCAAGTTGTCTAAATTTGTATTCATTAAAAAATAAATGCTTTTCTTTTTTTTGTTGGTGTCTGTGGTAACAGCTCAGAGCCTGGAGCCTGCTTCACATGCTGTGTCTCAATCTCTCTCTCTTCCCCTCCTCTGCCTCCTCTCTGTATGTGTCTCTCTCTCAGAAATAAACATTAAAAATAAATAAAAATTTTAAAAATGTTTTTTTTTTCTTTTTTACCTGATATTTCAGCAGATCTATTTTGTCTTATTTATTAACTGGTTGTATTCATATCATTGTGTGCTGGTAGTTTGTTCCCTTTTTTTTACAAGGGTATGTTTACTGTTGAAGCATAAACATAGTGTGAGGTTACTATTCCTTCCTTTATCTATGGGCATTTGGTTGTTTCCAGTTTCTTCTTATGAATAAAACAATATAAATATTTATGTACTTGATTTTTGAGTAGCTATATGTTTTCCAACTTAGCTACTTGGCAAAACAGCAAAAAATAAATAAATAAATAAATAATTGAGCTATCTGTTGACTGTAGAGTATAGAGGAAAGGTATACAAGAAACTGCAAATTTGTTTTTCAGATGTTACCATCTTATATCCTTATAGGCATAAATGAGAGTAGAGTCATAGCACTTCCTTCTGACCAACATGTAATATTTTTCATACTTTTAATTTTAACTATTTTGCTGGGATTCAAGTGGTATGTTTTGGTTTTATTTTGTTTCCTGATTACTAACGAGAGTGAGCTCCTTTTCTTGTGATTACTGGACATTCATATATCTTCTTAACTGATGTATCAATTCAAGAGTTTTGCTCAGTTTTATTGTATTTATCTTTTTATCACTGATTTGTAGAACTTTTTAAAGAGTTGCATACAACTCTTATGTTAAATATATGGTGCTAACACTTTCCCAGTCTGTTTATATTAAATGTATATTTATAACAACACATGATTTTCATTTTGAAACAATCCAATTTCTATATTTCTTCTTGTATTAATGATTTCTAGTTTATATTATTTTATCTTTACCTACCAATTTTCTACATGTGAAAGACAGTAAATATAGTCTCCTTTGTTTTCTTCTATAATTTTTACATTTGGTCAAAATTTGTTTAAAATTTAGGTCTGTGATCAGTGTCAAATTAATGTTTTCCAATATTGTGAGGAATGGATCAAAATTGTTTTTTTGCTTATAGATACCCAGCTTTTCTACCACCATTTTTTAAAGAAATTCTGTTTCCTGCATTAGTTTACCTTAATGACTTTGTTTAAAATCAATTAACTACATAGCTGAAGGTCTATTTCTAAATTCTTTGCTCTATTCCATTAATCATTATGTCTGTCCTTATACAAATGCTATATACTGTTTTAACTATCATAAATTAATACAAATTCCTGAGATCAGGTCATGAAAGTTTTCCAACTTTTTTAATGGGCATTTTGGCCATTTTGTGACTTCTTTGTTTCCATATAATAAGTATAGTCATGAATTTCTACAGACTTTCTAGAATTTTAGAATTCTAGAATATATAGGTCAATTTAAGGAGAATTGACATCTCAACAGTTTGTCTACACATTTACATAGGCTTTCTCTAATTTTTCCCGGCAACAGTTTCTACTTGTGCCAACATTTAAAAATATTTTGCTAATATTTATTTGTAAGCACCATATTTTTGAAATATATCATTGGTATGATAAGTGAAAATTTCTAGTTCTGTTTTAGTGTATAGAAATGCAATGGATTTTTTCTATATTGTCCTTTTACTTCCCTTCATTATTGTATTCACTTAATTAGATCTTGTTTCTTTGGTAGATTTCTTCAGATTTTTAACATAAAAATGATGTCTTTGAAAATAGTTTATTTTTACATTATGTTCTATCTGTTCTTTTTTTTGTTGCACTTAGATTTCAATTGCAACATTAAGAACAATAGAGCACAGTAGAAATTCTAAACTTGTTCTTGCTTTTAAATAATATGTTCAAATTTTAATAGATACAGGCTTTTCAAATATTCTATTTCTCCTGTCTTCATCTTTGTAAGCAGTGCCTTTCAATGGATTTTGCCATCTCAACTAACTTGTTAGAATGTACTGGTAGTACTACATTGTTTATAATAGGATTTTAATATATTTAAATGACATTTAGATATGTGTTTCATTTTAGTTTTCCTGAAGTGTAAACGAATGTTTCCTAACTTGGTTGTTATTTTTGAGAACAACACATATTGGTTTTATTAATATTCTTTTTTATTTCGTTTGATTTTAATTTTATTTCACTTTTATTATTTTCATTTTTCTCTTATTTTGATTTGTTTGCTTTTATTTTGAATTGTTTAAAATGAAAGCCTTAATAAATAAAACATTAAAAAAATTTAAAATGAAAGCCTAGATCATTTGTTTTAAATCTTTCTTATTTTTACTATAAACTAATAAAGCTATAAATTTCTCTCTAACAATACATTAGTGATAATTATATTTTTATATTTTTATATTAGTGATAAATATATTTAATGTTATTAAATTTGGTATATTTTCTAATTTTTAAAAATATTTGTTTAAATGCATGATTTTTTAAAATTATATTTCATAACTCTTCATTATTTAGGACTATTTCTGTTTTCCAATATAATTAACCCTTGTCCATAGAACATAGCACAATTCCAAATTTATTTTTATTTTTAAGATTTAGTTCATGGTCTAGCATATTACCTATTTTCATCAATATTTTATGTGTCCTTAAAAATTACATGTATTCTACAAGTATTTGACAGTGTTTTAAAAATATCATTGAGATCAGTTTTGATGATAGAAAATTTCAACTCTTCTATATGTTTAAAAGTTTACTTATTTTGAGAAAGAGACAGTGCAAGCCAGGTAGGGTCAGAGAGAGGGAAGAGAGAGAATCCCAAGTAAGATCCACACTGTTGTCAGCCCAGAGACCAGTGTGGGGCTCAAACTCACAAACCTCGAGACCATGACCTGAGACGAAACCAAGAGTTAGACACTTAACTGACTGAACCACCTTGGTGCCCCTAAGTCTTCTATATCTTTACTGATTTTGTGTGTGTATGTGGTTTTGTTTTGTTTAATTATGGTTATGTTTTGTTCACTGAAAGAGGAATATTCTTTTCCCTAACTTGACTGTGGATTTTTTTAAAATCACTTTATTTCAGCCAGTTTTTATTTTGTGTGTTTCAAAGCTGTTGTTTTGTGCATAAAGTTGATGTTTATTATGCTCTCTTGATGAAATTTCTTTTATTATAAAAAAAATTCTCTTTTTCTATGTTAAATCTCTGTGCTATGATGTTCGTTGTCACAGATCCACTGCATTGTGGTATTGCCATATCAGTATTGTTTTTGTTTAGAGTTAGCATGTTATGTCTATTTCCATTCTATAAACTTTCAAACTGTCTTTATATTTATAGTGCCTCTCTTCTATAAAGAATACAGTTGCTCCCCTGAGAATAGAGTGGAGCGTGCCCTCATGGAACCATTAGTCTTCTTTCAAATGTTATACCTTGTTTAGTTGGTGAATGTTTTCAGTTGCTCTCCAGTGTCTTCAAACAAGATTTCCTTCCAGCAGTGTTTATAATTTTTATATGTAATCTTTATTTGTAAGATGTTAAGTCTAATACAAGTTACTTTGCCGGTAGTAAATGGCAAAACTGGGAGCTCCTGGGTGGCTCAGTCGGTTATGCATCTGACTTCAGCTCAAGTCATGATCTCATGGTTCATGGCTTCGAGCCTCACATCGAGCTCTGTGCTGACAGCTCAAGCCTGGTGACTGCTTCAGATTCTGTGTCCCTCTCTCCTTTTGCCCCTTCTCTGTGTGTGCTCTGTCTCTCAAAAATAAATAAGCATTGAAAAAAATTTTTTAAAGAAGTTCAAAAATGTTTTAGATTTTTGTCTTTGAGTATTTATATACTTCATTTGGAATATTACTTATTAGTAGGCACAAATATAGAATACAGAGAATCCCTTAGAGATAGTTCAGGTACATGTTGATTATATATGTAAACTTTCTACCTTTAGTTTTATATTCTTTCCAAACAGAGTTAATTATTAAACTTTTATTGAGTGGTATGTCATTCTCAGAAAAGTTCTTTCTATATACAAAACATAATTTATAAATTGCATTTCTGAGTTCTACAAAATTAGATTTGAAATTTTCTCAAATAATTAACAATGTATTTAGTTTTCTCAGAAACCATTGAAAATAATTGTACATTAATACATAAACATTATTATGTTAATTCAAGCAGGTAAATATATTAACTGTAAATGTAAATTACAGACCAGTTTAGAAAACCATTTATTAGTTTGTCAAAAAAAATAAAACTTAAAAAAGAAGGGGGCGGCACAGGAGGGAGCCTGGGTGGCTCCATTGGTCAAGCATTAGACTTAAGCTCAGATCCTGATCTCCCATTTTGTGGGTTTGAGCCCCACAATGGGTTCCACTCTGACAGTGTAGAGCCTACTTAGTATTTTCTCTCTCTCCTTTACTCTCTGCTCCTCCCTCATTTGAGCTTTTTCTTTCTCAAAAGTAAATAAACTTAAAAATATATAAAACTACTATATGACCCATCAGTTCCACTTGTTGAGATGTAACTAAAAGAAATGAACATATACTGCTGTGAAAGAAATGTATGTGTATGTTCACAGCAGATATTCATAATGGCCAGAAATTAGGAACTGCACAAATATTCATCAACTAATGAGCAGATGTACACAATATGGAATATTAATAAAATAGCATATTAATTAACATTGAAAAATAACAAACTACTGACATAATGCTACATCCTAGATGAATGTCAACATTATGCTAAATCAAAGAATCCAGATGTAAGGGACAATGCATGATTCGATTTATATCACATAACGAAGAAAAGTTATAGAGGCAGCAGGTAAGTGGGTGCCAAGGACACAGAATGGAGATTTACAGTAAATGGGCTTATGGAATACGATTGTTTTAGAATTGATTTATATTAATGGTTACACCACTCAGGATAGTTACCGTATGTCATGTAAATGAGTTAATGGAAATATGTGAACTTTATGATACCTAAAATAGTTCTAGTTAAGCTGTTCAATAAGAAATAAGTGAGATAAAAATAAAATGAAATAAAATACACTAATCAAAATTGGTTTGATAATAATAATCAAGTGTATTATTGAAACTTGAAAACATTTTGAAAAGGCAGATTTTGTATTTTCAAAAAAGTTCATATACATTTTAATATGCCTATTTTCTGATGGGCAAAAAGGGTAATACTAAATATAGCATATGACCTTCTGGATAAATAGGTGAGATAACCCAAACTGCACCTTCCTCCCCTGAAGGAAAATTTAAAAGTTGCTAAGCCTATTGGGAAATTAAATAGCCTCATTTAGTTTTCATCTTTTTTCTCTTTTCATGCCAAATCTCTAATGAAAGTACTAAAGAGCAATGAAATGGCCAAAGGCAAGAAGCCAGAGAGAGAGGGGATAAAGAGCCAAATAGGCAACCTTTAAATAACTGAGTTGATTGATTGATCAACCCATTTAGACAATTATCTTAATAGCTCTGTTTGTTAAAAATTTTCTGGTGGGCTTGCCAGAGACTCAAAATAGCTGTGATTCAGAAACAATATGAGTAGCGTTTAAGTGCAAAATATGGGGAATCAGACAATTTTGATTTAAATAGAGTCTCCATAAATTCTAATCTGTGCCACCTGTCCCAGGTACAGGTCCAATTCATACTGATGTATGGATTTAATGAGGTCATGGCTGTAAAGGACTTACCACATAACCCTGTGCTTTGTATTTGCTCAATACACAATCATGGAGTTTGTTAATATAGCATAGCTGTCATTAATATTTTAGAGAATCATTCAAGAGGAAAGCAGAGTGGGTCACATATATGGAATGCCAGTCTAGTAACAGAGAGGCTGTTAATATCTTTTAGTAAAAAAAAAATTGTTCAAATTTGGAGGGAAAAAGTCTTAGTGATTGACTGCTTGGTCCATATAAATAACCAGTACAGCCCAAATAATTGAGTAAGTTTTTCTGTAAACCCAAGCTTTTCATGATTTTTTATGCTTAAAAGAGTTACATATTACATAATATAGAATTACAGGATTAATGACCTAGTGATTGAACAATAAACTCTTTCAACAAAGAAAATAATATATACATCTATACTTCTGTAACATTTCCCATTATCTTGTGAATAAAAATTATTAATTAAGTAACTGTTTATCTTCCAAACAGGTAAGTGCTAAGGTCAGGTTTTATGCTAAGGTGCACAAATGAATACATTAGATAATCTGAAGACTATATGGTGCCTTCTTTGCTAAATAAATGTATAGGCATAAAGAGCAGGAATAAAGGAGGAATAAGAAGTATAGACTTAGGTGGACAAGCAAAATTTCCCTTTAGGATAGAGATCTTTAAGCTTTTTCTGATAATGGTCAAATAGTAAATATTTCAGGCTTTACAGGCCACAGAGTGTCTGTCAGAATTATTCAATTCTGCTGTTGTATAATGAAAGCAGCCACAGACAGGGTTTAAAAAAAAAAAACAACAATGAAAGAACAGGGTTGACTGTGTTCTAATAAATCGTTATTAACAAAAATAGGCCTGATTTGGCCTAAGTGCCATCACTTGCTCACCTACCTAGGGGGAGCTATTTGAAGGATAAATTAAGTATGTGAGAGACAATTAAGGTTGGGAAAATGATGTGCAATAGTCTCCTCCTTTCCACAGGGGATACATTCCAACCCCCTCCCCATGGCTTCTTGAAACAACAGAGCACCGAACCCTGTATAGATTATGTTTTTCCTACATATACATACATTTATACCTATAATGTCTCCATTACAAATTTGACACTGTAAGAGATTAAGAATAATAATAAAATATATTTTATATATATTTATATATTATTTATTTCTATTGCAATATACTGCAGTAGAAGGTATGTGCATGTGGTCTGTCTCTCAAAATATCTTATTGGACTGTACTTACTCTTCTTGTGATAATGTGAGATGATAAAATACCTACATGATGAGAAAAAGTGAGGTGAAGGGCATGGCTGTTGTGATGTAGCATTAGGCTTCTACTGACCTTGACAAAATGCCAAAAGGAGGCTCATCTGCAGTTGGACCTGGGTTTACCACAGGTAACTAAAACTGCAGATAAGGAGGGACTAGTATAACTAAGTAGCTTGAAATGTGAAAGTGTTTAAAGTTAATGAAAACGTTAAATACATTTAAGGACAGGAAAAAAATAATTGGATTGTATTTCAGAAAGGCCACTATTGGGGCACCTGGGTGGCGCAGTCCATTAAGCATCTGACTTCAGCTCAGGTCATTATCTCATAGTTTTGAGTTCGAGCCCCATGCCAGGCTCTGTGCTGACAGGATAGAGCTTGAAGCCTGATTCAGGTTCAGTGTCTCCCTCTCTCCCTGCCTCTCCCCAGCTTGCACTATGTCTCTCTCAGTCTCTTTTAAAAATAAATAAACAGGAAGGGAGGGAGGGAGGGAGGGAAAGAAAGCCTCTCAGTTAGAGGTCCACCCATGAATAAAATATATATATATGTTATGGGTGAGAGAGGCTGCATTATGTGATTAGTGGTCTCGATCCTTGAATTCCCCATCATTTAGGTGGGGGTCCAGACTCAGAATCAAGACCATCAGAAGGAAATGAGCAAAAACAAAGCAGTTTCTTAAAGTAAAAGTACACTCTCAAGTTGGAAGAGCAGATTGGTTCTGCAAGGTGGAACCAGCCCCTAGGTTGTTTCAGAATTGGGTATTATTGGGTCTCTCTGGGCTGGGAAGAGCTGTGATGTACAGCTAGGTGGTCTCTAATGGAGACTATCTCCAAGCATTTAGGAGATCCCTCCCACATGTTGGGAGGGGGAGTTTTTGCCCCTACCAAGGAACCTTCATGGGAGCATTTTTCCATAGTGCAGAGCTGTACCCACAATGCAAATGTATTACAGTGAGTCTAGTCATTACCCTGGGCAGTGATGGAAGAGGAGGGTCAATGGTCCATGCTTTTGGTCCTATAGTCTGTCAGCCCCAAGGTCTTGGAAGCCACTAGGTCATGATGTTGTTCTCGAGGGCTTTTAATGTGTAGCTTATTTACCACTGCCCTTGCCTCCAGCTCATGTCCCTGTCATTCCCTTTCAAGGACTTGGGACTCTACCTCAGAGCTGTCCTTCCACTACTAATGTCTAGCCTCTACCTAATGTATATATTATCTACATATATAATTTAACAAAGTCTTAAAACCTGTGTTTTATTATAGAAACCCATAATTTCCTATTTATTTCTCCTAATAGTGTTTATTGCTTCAAACAGGTACATAAATAATTCGTAGTTTTACCTAGTAAAATCTTATAACTTTTCTTGCTATTGTTATTATTGGTTTGTTTTTAAGCTTAGTAAGCTGCAAAATCACCCTTATCAAATAGGTGTTATCAAAAATTAGTATGAAATTAATCACTATCTTGAATGGTAAAATTTTATGAGCTGAATTGAGCAGGTTAAATATTTTATTAATTTCTGGTGTTAATATTTCCCCTAGCAATTCATAATTCAAAATACCCAATATTCAGATTTAGTAATTATTTTTATTAAGATAAAAGTTTCTGGATCTATGAATTCTTTTTTTACTGTTTATTATTTATTTTGAGAGAGGGGAGGGGAAGAGAGAGAGGGAGAGAGCAGGCTCCACATTTCCAGCACAGAAACAAGACATGAGGCTGGAACTCAGGAACCTTGAGATCATGGCCTGAGCTGAAATCAGGAGTGGAGCACTTAACCAACTGAGCCACCCAGGTTTCCTGGATCTATAATTTCTTTAAAATTCTGTAGTTTTGGGGGCACCTGGGTGGCTCAGTTGGTTAAGCATCCAACTTCAGCTCGGGTCATGATCTTGAGATTCATGAGTTTGAGCCCACATTGGGTTCTGTGCTAACAGTTCAGAGCCTGGAGCCTGCTTCACATTCTGTGTCTCCCTCTGTCTCTGTCCCTCCCCCACTTGTGTTTCATCTCTCTCTCAAAAATAAAAACATTTAAAAATTTTAAACTCTAGTTTTCAAAGCAACCAGTCATCCATGTCCACATAATTAATCAGTATTTACTCTTATGGTTACAATGAGATTTTGGGGTAGGGTGATTCCAGAGCTGATGGCCAAGAATGAATTCTTGAAGACATCTTTGATGCAAAAAGATGATTTTATTTAAGCACAGGAACAGGATCAGTGGACAGAAAGATCTACGCTGGGGTTCTGAAAAGTGACTGGTTATACACTATGGGGCTGGGGAAGGTAAAATCAAGAGGAAATTTTTTTTAAGGGATTTTCATATGCTGAAGAAGACTCACAGATTACTGGAGGCTTTAGCTACTGTCAAGCTAAGGTTGTTTTTCCCTCTAGCAAAGCATTGACATTAAGACAATAGGGAGTTCCTGGACTTCAGGCTATTTAAAAGATTTCCTTTTTTTTTTTTTTATTCAATTGTACTAAGATATTTGTAAACTAATGGAGACTCTTACCAGTTTAACCATTTGTTTTCTTTCCTTTCGTTTGTTCTTGGGTAGCCAGGAGCTCCTGAGGAATATGACATATAACCCAGCTTGGTGGTTGTCTGGGGGATCCTAGCTTACTTTTTGTCTTCAGCTTGCCATATGCTCCTCATCAGTTAGGCATTATCTAACAATAATTTTAGCAATATGTCTCAATTTATAAATATATAGAAGATGAAAAATCAGAAACAAAATTAGTTACCCTAATGATAAGGTGTTGGTGGGGGTTCAGAGGTGACAGCCAAGGAAGAATTCTTGAAGACGTCTTTGGTGCAAAGAGGTGATTTTATTAAAGCATGGGGACAGGACTTGTGGGCAGAAAGATCTTCACTGGGGTTGTGCAGAGTGACTGCTTATATAATGTGGAGTTGGGGGAGGTAAAGTCAAGAGCAAGTTTCTTAAAGGAATTTCCATATGCTAAAGAGGATTTACAGATTACTGGGGCCTAGCTATCCTTGAGCTAAAGTTATGTTTCCCTCTGGCGAAACATTATCATTAAGATAGTAGGGAGTACATGGATATTAGACTATTGATGAGATATTTGTTAACTGATGGAGACTCTTATCCATTTAACCATTTGTTTTATGTCTTTTCCTTTGTTCTTAGGCAGCCAGGAGTGCCTGAGGAATATTACATATCCCACTTGGGGGCAGGGGTGGGGGTGGGGTGGGGGTGGGGTAAGGTATTATGGGTTGTCAGTTTGCCTTATGCTCCCTTATCACTAGTGTTGAGTAACATGTCATGGTGAATCAAATGAAGTCTTTGTACCAGATATTAGCTTTAATGAGAAAACCAAAGCAAGTATGTGTCTCTTTTTTTTTTTTTTTTTTTTTAATCTAGACAAGAGTAGAGAACACCTTTACTCTATTCTGTGGTACATTGATAATGTCTTGGACTACATTAAGTGATAATAAGCTAATTAAGTATTATGTACCAGTTGTATTGAAATGATAATGAGCCACATCTTACAAATAAGGAGACATCATATAAGAAGGAAATTCCCTTTAAGAAGGTTAAGTGCTCACATTAGCAGTATCCAAAAGAAATATAATCAAAGCCACATCACTGATTTTAAATTTTCGAGTAACCACAATTAAAAAAAGCAGTAAAATGAAACAGTATAATTAATACAAAATGATTAATGATATATTTTTTTAATGCTGCATCTTCAAACCCTGGGATAGACTTAGCATGGGAAACAATAAAATATATCATTAATCATTTTATGTTGATTATATGCTGAAATCATTTTGGATGTATTAGGGTAAATAGAATACATTATTGAAAATTACACTTTGTGTTTCTTTGGCTTTTGTTTGTTTGCTTGTTACTGTTTGCTTAGCTCCATTTCTTTTGGTCAACATCCATATGTGGCTAGTGATTAATGCATTGAACAGTACATGCTTAAAGTCCAGCTCTACAGCATACTAGGTAAGTTAACTTGAGCAAATTGCATAAACTTTCAGTGACCAAAATTTCTTTTCTTGAGACTGAACATAAATATTGTAACTTTGTCAGATTTACATACTATGATTCATGCTTGGAAGAATATATGGGGCGCCTGGGTGGCTTAGTCGGTTAAGCGTCCGACTTTCACTTCGGTCATGATCTCTTGGTTCGTGGGTTCCAGCCCTGCATCGGGCTCTGTGCTGACTTCCAGCTCAGAGACTGGAGCCTATTTCAGAGTCTGTATCTCCCTCTCTCTCTGACCCTCACTTGCTCACGCTGTCTCTCTCTCTCTCTCCTAGAAATAAATAAAAAAATATTAAAAAAAAAAAAGAATACAACTCCATCTCTGATGGAAACATTCCATCTCTGATGCTTACTTCATGTGATGGTTAGTTCTATATGTCCTCTTAGCTAGGTTATGATGCCCAGTAATTTGGTGAAATACCAGTCTAGTGTTGCTGTGAACGTGATACTATTAATATTTAAATAAGTAGACTTTGAGGAAAGCAGATTACCACCCATAGTGTAGGGAGTTTCTCAGCCAGTCAGTTAGAAGCCTTAACAAAGATTAAAAGTCTCAGAAGAAGTAACTCTGCCCCCATATTGCATAGGGATCCTCTGTGCCACCAATTCTTGCTGGACTTTCCAGTCAGCTGGAAGCTAGCAGGTCTGCCCTGAAGGTTTCAGACTTGCCAGTTGACTTTCATATCATATATTAACGGAGACTATCCTAGGAAACCCAAGATTGTTACTTTACTTTTAAGTAAGCTCAACAATTTTTGGTAAATACTCAGTCTTCAACATTTATTTCCAGTTTAATTTTCTTCCATTCTTTAATTCTTCATAAATTTGCAACGAATGCTACCATCCTAAGGCGTTAAGGTAGTTTCTGGTAAAAAGGACTATCCTCACGATAAAGTGTTTCATTTACCCAACTCAGAACGTGAACTAACATCCTTACTTATTCCCATGCTGCAGTGCCTACAGGTGCTGAAATTCATAGCCTCTGCTCCATAGCATGAACAAAGCATGACTAACATTCCTAGGTCATACGTGCATCTCCTCATCACAATTAGGTCCAATACCTCAGCTCTATTTGTAGTGCAGGAGGAAAGATGGCATCTGCCAAATTTAAATGGATGAGGAAGACTTGTTCAAGATGACTGCCAACAGGGAAGAGAAAACAAAACTCAGTCTGAATTCAGTCCATTGAAACAAAGGGCAGGAGAGTTTTTTAGTGCTGGGATGAGCTACTGGAAAAGTACTGGAAGATGTTAGGGGATAGGTTGATCAACAGAATGTGGCAAACACAATAAACTATTCCTGAGTTTGCAAATATTTTTGCCTGTGATTATGCCATTTGTGTTTGCTAATTGCTGCTGCTCAGGGACGTTAAACTACTACCATCTCACAAAGACCACAAGAGAGGGGCACTATCTTCTTTGATGTTTACATTTCAAAGGGATTGTCCCCAGGTCTTTGAGAAAGACAACCTGGTTTCTAAAACTATCAAGAGATTTTTATTTATTCCTTAATTTTTATTTAAATTCTAGTTGGTCAGCATAGAGGGTAATAGTTTCAGGTGTACAATTTAGTGATTCAACACTTCCATGTATCAACCCTGTGCTCGTCACAAGTGCCCTCCTTCATCTCATCACCTGTTTAACCCATTTCCCTCCTCTCACCCTCACCTGGTAAACATCAGTTTGTTCTTCATAGAGTTTTTATTTTTTATTATGATTTTTTAAAAGTTTTAATTATTTTTGAGAGAGATAGAGAGACAGTGTGAGGAGGGGAGGGTCAAAGAGAGGGAGTCACAGAATCCAAAGACAGGCTCCAGGCTCTGAGCTAGCTGTCAGCACAAAGCCTGACGTGGAGCTGCAACCCATGAACTGTGAGATCATGACCTGAGCCAAAGCCAGACGCTTAACCGACTGAGCCACCCAGGCGCCCCTGTTCTTCATAGAGTTTTTAAAAGATTGATTTCTCAAAGAGGCAGAGAAAGGATTTATAATTGTGTATATTCTACATAAATACTCTAAAAAGCAAGGAAGTCAGGGGATTAGAGACTGGCTCATACCTGTCTGAAGTGTAAACCTAACCTGCAAGGAAGCCAAGATTCCAAACACATTCACATGCCACCATGGGACTGTGAAAGGAGGACAGGTGGAGAGAACTGTGGGGAACTGTGTCTTCTATGTGATCACCCTCTTTGGATATACAGCCAACTTTGGTGGTTCTGGGCCAGAGATGCTATTTATCTTCATTAAAAGACAGAAGCAGGGTAAAGCATGGAGAAGAGCAAGCCAAGGGTGAAACCATTGATCACCCTGGCATTTTGCCTTTAACCATATTTATCAGTGATTACCTTCCAAGACTAATGGTTGCTGTTTCACCGCTTTCCAGATTTTTTGGACTCTTTGTGATGATGCTAACCTGAACCATTCTACTGGCTTCATTGAGAGGTAGTCTTTAGTTCAACAAGGTTCTAATAATACAATCTAGCACAATCCAAATACTGTCAATTGGCATCCATACACTAAAATTTAGACATTTTCACATGGACAAAAGGGTGATGACAAATTCATTCATGTATTTTAAATGATCCAACAATCTCTCATATAACCCAAACCACACTACTGTTCTTCCTAAAACTCAATATAGAATAACACTTTATATCAATTATTGGGTGATGACCATTGCTTTTCTACCTTAGTGATACTCACCCTTTGGTTTATATAACTTAAAGACTATTGGGGCACCTGGGTGGCTCATTCAGTTAAGCGTCTAACTTCATGGCTCTAACTAACTAGACATGGCGTCTAACTAACATCGGCTCAGGTCATGATCTTGTGGTTCGTGGGTTCAAGCCCCGCGTCGGGCTCTGTGCTGACAGCTAGCTCAGAGCCTGGAGCCTGCTTCAGGTTCTGTATCTCCCTCTTTGACTCTCTCCTGCTCACGCTCTCTCTCTCTCTCTCTCTCAGAAATAAATTTAAAAAATTAAAAAAAAAAGAAAATAGAAAATAAGTGTCATAAAAATTCAGGAGCCCCCATCTCTATAAAATTTCTGAGTACTCAGTAGTCTGTAGTATGTTAAAACATTGTGTTAAAAGGAGACATATTGCTACTTCTGGCATCCATCACCACTGAGAATGAGGCAAACCTCCTACTGCACTTTTTTTGTTTTTGTTTTTGGAGTTTACATCTACTACATTGAAATGCTTCTAGTTTTTGGTGGAGAGCCAAAATAAGGATCTGCATCAGGTTGGTGATATCATGCAAGTTACTCTGCCACTTGAACCATATAACTAAGAAGACACAATGGTTCTTAAAATATATGAGTCAGATAAATTTATGGAGCATTTAGTAGATCATTGTGAGTGAAACAAGCATAGACCTTTAGGGTTTTGGAGAAAATTATACAACATCCTTAGCAAATGAAGAGTAGCTTTCTGAGACACAATGTCACACTTGCTACTGAGCGATACAGTATACAAATATAATGTGTGAACATGGGCCATATCATGAACTGGAACCTCTCTTAGCATCTAAAGTCATAAGGTTGGCATTAGTATTCTATCATCAAACAGAAGTGGTACATAGGGCTTAGGGATATTTTGAAGGAACAAGTAGTTAAGAATATATGCTTTTTTCTTCTTGTCCGTTAATTTCCATCTCTCATTCCATTCCTGTATCCTCTTGAAATTATTATGACCAGAGGATTGTTTAGGGTTGTTTTAAATGCACAGTTCTACATATTTTACTGACAACAAAAATGTAAATACATCTTGGATTACATCCTCACTCTGGGATAGCCCTAAATACAGGAGGAGAAATCCTATCAGGGCAATGAATACATGGCTGTTCATTTTCTCTGGAAGCTGAGAAGACTGAGATATGCATTCATACTACAGATAGATGATGTCTAATGGTTTGGCTATCTGGGCAGCACCTTAGAATAATTTAAAAAGAAAAGTTGTAACAAGAAAGGTTTAAGGAGGTGGTATATGGATTGACATCTCTGAATGGCCTTAAAGAATCACTTCATTTGTTTAAGTAATTTGGGTATTGCTTAGGTATTTATTAATTAAAATAATTAAGGTATTTGTCCAGAGATAGATAAAGGACTATTATAATCTTCCTTTAGTGCTTTTGATTCTATTTCCATAACTCTCTGAGGTTCAAGTCAATTTGGCTGCCACTCTAACTTTTGTCCCATGTTTTGTAATTGTATCTGCCTTATTTCTGATGGTTAAGCACTACTTTTTATGTTCATTTCAAAATACTATTATCCACTTTGATATAAAGGGTATTATATTTATATAGCATCTCCTACTATCAGCTTTAATCTTGCAGAGAAAAGCCACCAAGTGATGGTCTCAGTGATATCCATGTTAGCTACATCATATTTAATTTTTTTTATTGATAAGCAGTGTTTTCAAGCTATCCCACAGAACACAATGGAAAGCAGTATGCCCTACTTTCAGATATTTTTCTTTCTTTTTCCACCATGTACCATGGTCATTCTGGAATTTCTACTTCTCTACTGTGGCCCATTACATCATCCAAGGTTCAAGAGATATCCTAGCAGAAATTAATACCATCTCCTTGGTTTCTTGCCAGCATGTTAAATTATGTGTCCTAGAAGTATGCTTACATATGAATAACTTCTTTGTTATCCATATTTATGCTTTACTTGATTCATGATTTGATCCAGTAATTTGGCCCCATAATTCTCTCCTTGCACACTCAAGGTATAATTTCCTTCTTCTTTCAGGAGGCATACCATTTTTTTTTTTTTATAGGAAGGACATTGTGTAAATAATCTATATATGGGTCTAGTGAGAAGAAAAGAAGGTAAATGTCAATGTTGAGTGGAGTCAATGTCATCTTGAGAGGTCTTTGAATCATTTTCAATAAAGATAACACTAAACTTTAAAAGGAAAGCATGAAACACTTCTGAAGGCCTAGTAGATTCAGAGAATCTGGAAATTCAGTATTTTTGTGCAAACAAGTGTGTCTGTTTGCTAAGTCTCTGTCTAACTCTTTTGAAATCACGACTGTTATCTTGGAGTATCAGTGTTGTAAGGTTTGCAATTTGACATTATAAGTAGCTCTATTACCCTTATAATTAAACTCTGATCCTAATCCTTATATTTTACTATCCTTCAGCAACAGGGAATTAGGAGCTCTTTACATGCTGTCAAGAGACTATCTGGTTTTCATATTTAGCCTTAAATTTCAGATGATGTCTCTGCAGAAACTTAAGGGAAAAAAAAAAAAAACATGGTAAAAGAAAATCTAATCCTTTAAAGTAGCACAGGGATCAAGTCACATTTATCCATAGAAAAAATATGTAATCCTAGTATATTGTGGTCTTTACAGTGAAAATGTACACATAGTTTAATAAATATTTGGTAATTATCTTTCAATGATTGGAATAAACTAAAAAGCTTGACTATATTTGATATTATACTTAAGTTTTCTAAGCTAACTGTAAAATCCTGTCAGTTTCATAATATAAAATTACAGTTCAATTTGACCACATTTAAGAGAGGGAACAAAGAAAGAAAACAATGGATAGAGGGATAGATGGTTCATATGTTTACTCTATGTAGTGGGAGTCCATGAAGCATCATTTAAAGTAGATGATATAAGAAATATATATTTAATTATGTAAAACTGAACAAAAGTAAATGAATGACTTAGTATTAGAAGGATAGGTGAAGATTTTATCAATAAAATTCTTCATTTTGATAGCAGGCAATTCATTAATTTTATAAAACAGTAAATAGGAAATCAAAAATTAGCATTACAAGTATATAACCAGAGGCAACTACCATAGCTTTAAGAACAATGTTTAAAAATTATTCTTTTAGAAGTATACTTACTATGAGAGAGAGAGAGAAGGAAGAGAGTGAAGGGGGTAGAGGGAGAGATAGGGAGAGAGAGAAAGAGAGAGAGAATCCCAAGCAGACTCTGCACTGTGAGTACAGAGCCCCACATAGGGCTCAGTCTCATGAACCATGAGATTATGACCTGAGCCAAAGTCAAGAGTCAAGCACTTAACTGACTGAGCCACCTGGGTGCCCCAATGATTAGAAATGATTACTTCCTAGCAATGAGACTAGAGTTGGCAATGCTATTTTTTGGTAAGAAACTCACTATACTACATGATTTTTTTTTACAATGTTTATAGAATATTTAAATACAAGGGAAAGGATTGTAATACCTATCAAAAATCATAAAAATTGCCACAAACTTTGATACACAATTGAGAATTTGTCTTAAGAAAATCATTGAGCCTAATAAAAAGGCTTTATATATATATATATATACACATATATATATGTGTATATATATATATATATATAAAGTTTTTGATTGCTGACTATCTATAGTATTAAAGTGTGGAAAGAACCAATAATGAAGGGATAATATGTGTAAATATTGAAATAAACTCTTTAAAGACTGAAGGAATCTATGGTTATATAGCATATTGAAGAAATACATAAATGTGTGTACTCCATTGTATTTATGCATTTAGAAATAGTAAAAAACAAAACACAGCTATTTTAGATAAGATGGTGGTTAATTGTGTTTTTATATTGTTCTATAATATAGAATTTTTTGGCTCTCTAAAACTTGCAAGGAATAAAGGCCCTAAAGGGAAGAGACTAATAATGACAGATTTAGGTTGGGAAATATAATGAGGATGACAATCTAAAGATCAAATTGGGGAACCTGCTTAGAGCAAAGGATCAGAATTATTTAGAGGGAAAAGGTGGAAAGACAGGGCCCAAATATTGCAAAATTTGGTCATAATAATGGATAATCAAGCCATTATATATCCTCAAGTTTGTGGCAATTACCAGGTAAAGAAACAGAGTAAACATCCTCAGTTCTGGGACAAGAAATGGCTCTCTGAAAAAGCAGGGGTCCCACTAATGCACTATCCATTCTAGGTAGGACCACAAATTTCTGAAAGTAGCAGTAACTTTTACTCCACCTGAAAAACAAGTGCCCTGGTGGTGTAGGGGTGGGGGTGGTCTTTGAGGGCTAGGTGAAATGCATGTTGGACTAACCTGCATCAATAGCTAAAGAAGCTCATGAATCAATTGTGACCTTGTAGTAAAATACTTGCTGATATGCTGATATAGTTATGGCTTGTGATATACCCATTATTTTGTTACTTTTGTACTGGATATATAGGCAAATAGTTTTAAAACGTAAAATAAAAATAATAAAACAAAACCCATAGTTGCATATACACATCCAGTGGGGATATGAGATTTCAAGTCATTATAGAAGAAGGACAATAGTAGTGGTGGAATATAGTAAATTACACTACCCATTTCCCTCCTCTAAATCTTAAATAAAGGCAGGAATTTGATCTTTCTCACACACGGAGCAGAATAGGACAGTTACTTGCATATTCTCTGGTGAAATCAGCCTTTCCTTCACCATTGCGTGTTGCAGAAAGATTCCCTTCCCCCACACATGTAGCGCTTAAACCTTTTTCTTTTACTTTCTTTTCATATAATTGTGGATATCTATGATGAGGTAAAGACTGACCCAGCACGCTTAGCTTTAGAATTATTTCTGAAATTTACTTTTATTTTGTTAAACTTAGCTCTTTTTAACACCCAAGGACCTGATCAAACTGAAACAGTTTGCCTGATTTTGAAGGGAGAAAAATGATAGGAATTAGCTGAAAACAAGGTTGTATTTTTATTAAGCCGAAAGGTGGTAATTATAATATCAGTAGACAACACATTATCACAGAAATACAAATAACCTTGAGTATGAGTAGAAAGGCATGATGTTTCCATCTCCAGTAATGTCTGTGTTTCAGAGACAGCAATAGTCAGGCTTTAAAATCTCAAATGCTTCACTCCACCTCTGGGGACTGTCGCCTGGTTGGTGATAAAGGTGGCTTGATTCAAGCGGGGTTGTGGTACTATATTTTGTAAAATGAATTAACTCTTTATAGTCAAAACAACATACAAGACTTATTTTATTTGCTCTTTATAAGAAACTAAAATTCATAATCGATAGTGCACATTTTCAAGGAAAGAAACTTTTATGGCTTATAATGAATATTGCTGTCAATTTAAAGACTTGACATCTATTTCTTTAATATTACTTTTATTAAGTATCACCTACACACTACTCCAGGCATTTTTCACAGATCCTGGCTCTCTGTTTTCGTTTTTCTCCTATCTGCTGCATAGATGATAGATCTGCTGGACAGATGATAGATGCAAAACACCCAACCATTGCACTTCTACCAATTACCAACTTGTTAACATTTGCAGTTATCTCCAACAATGAAGAGTCTTTCCCTATATAAATCTGCTATCATACCATTCTCTTTCAAATACAGGTTCTGCTCTTCCTTCCTCTTTCTTTCCTCTTTGCCAGCATGTAAATAAAAAGATCTCTCATAATTCTGTATTTTTACAATTCCTGCTAAGTTAACTCTTACACAACCAGACAAAATTTTAACAATCAATATGAACAGAACAAAATATGGACTTAAGAGTTAAACAGAGGCACCTGGGTGGCACAGTTGGTTAAATGTCTGACTTCAGCTCAGGCCATGATCTCACAGTTTGTGAGTCCAAGCCTGGCATCAGACCTTATGCTGATAGTGCAGAGTATGGAGCCTGCTTTGGATTCTGTGTCTCCCTCTTTCTCTGCCCCTCCCTTGCTCATGTCTCTCCCTCTCTATCAAAAATAAACATTAAAACATATTTTTAAAAAGGAATTAAATTTATGTACCAAAAACCCCAACAATCCTGAAAACGATTATTTCAAGGCACTTGAGGTAGGGACTCATGATTACCATTTATAAGATCAAGAAATAAAAACACAGCATGACAAAAGATCACCTGGAGAGCATGAATCTTTAAGTTGTGATCATCATATTTCTATTTAGAAATATACAGTAAGTTGTTCACAACAGATTTGTAAACATGTTACTGGGCCACAATTTAAAGGAAGAAATCCTGTCAAAATAACCCATTTTCCTTAAGACACAGTGACAGATACAAGTGATCAAAGATATCACAGTACACATAATCTATCTCAAGTTTAGAAAGACTCCTGATTCTGTCCTAAAAACCATTAACATTAAACACCCTGGAAATATATGACCTTGGCTACAGAATTATTGAGGGGCTGAACAACTGGTTCTTGGTTTTTAGTGGATTATGTCAACTGAGTAAAGGGAATAAAAGATGCCTTTAGAGGTTGCTTCTTGACACAGTGATATTTATTACTGCCATCCGTAACCTAGATTGATACTTTCTTTCAGAAAAAAAAATGTCCTTATTGCTTGCTAGGGACTCTGGGGGCAGATAAATTTGCTCAATCTGCTATTTACTATTTCATCTTTGTCCCCAATACCTCATTCAAATCACATACATATAATTCTCTTTCCTTTGATGACTATTCTCATTTCCATTATTTACCCTCTTTTAAACTATAAGTAAAGAACATAAGGAAATGTTATTCATCAACTTATTTGATGTGCTACAATGTCACCTTGTACAGTTTGCAAATGATGAGTGAGATAATACAATTGATTTTCAAATATCTCTGTTCTTAAGACATACATAAATTATATTTATAATTCCACCTTGGAAGACTCCTCCTCAGGAGTTACTGATTCACTTAATGTGACTTGGACCGTGGGATTTTATACTTCCTAGTAGTGCCCTACAACTGGGTATGTTTAGTTAACACCAAGTTAAATAATATAATATAACATGCCCTTCGGGTTTTCAAATCAGAATGCAGAGATAGGATACAAGATTAGCAGTTAATGCTCTACTGATTCCTTTTTACTGATTCTGTTCAGTTAAGGAGTTGAAATTCTTTTTATAATTTATTTATAATCTGCATTTGGGTTGTTATTAGTAAGACAGAACTTTTAAGGAATGTTTACAAATGAGTACTATATCATCAAAAGTTACATATTCTTAAAAATCTTTTTTATGATTAATGGATTTTTTTTTTTTTTGGTACAAAAGTTTATTCATAGGGGCAGCTTGGTGGCTCAGTTGGTTTAGTGTTCTGACTCTTGATATCAGCTCAGGCCATGATCTCATGGTTGGTTGGCCCTGCTTTGGCTCTGCACTGAGAGTGTAGCCTGCTTGGGATTTTCTCTCCCCATCTCTCTCTCTGCCCCTCTCCTGCTAGTGCTCTGCTGCATGTGTGCTCTCTCTCTCTCTCTTTCAAAATAGATAAACTTAATTTAAAACGTTTATTCTCAAATGTATAACAGGCTCAAAAACAACAATTCATTCTAGCTATAGGTGTCAACAGATGCTATGACAGGGAATTCAGATATTTAAACAGGAATGGACTAAGGATCACCATTGACTCAGGCACAAGGAACAGCTTACTTTTTGCCAAATTTCTAAATTCCACCTGTGGCCAAGGGGTTCTTCTCCTGGTGCTTGCTTTTAGCTCCTCTCAAGTTTCTTCTGCTCCTCTTTCTGTTTCTGCTTGAATGCTCATCTCATCCATCTCCTTGGCCTCCTTCCTAGGCTGCATCAGGGGCTTCTTTTTGCCACCTTCTTGGCCAGACATAGTACCTGCCACCCCTTCCCCAGACCTGGCCACTGGAAGCAGGACCATTAAAAATCTTAGTATAGCATTCAAAGGGTTGATATTAGTTACGTTCTGATGTAAAATGAGAGCTCTAGTCTTCAATTTATCCAACACAGAGTTCTTTAGCAAATGATTTAAAGGCTGTTTCAAAGTTACTAATCAAGAATACACAGAGAAAGGCTCAGTTCTGGGTAGAATATTAGTTTAGTATTTTTGTCTTTAGGAAGTTCTCAAAACCATGATAAACAATCCATTTATCTAAGCTCTTAATAGTTCTTACCAAGTTTAAGAAATAGAGGAGAAATAGATAATAGATTGTCTATATATACTAGATATGGAAAGTTAGTAGAAGACAGTACCTTGGATTGACCTCATGCTGGGAGATTGTGTCCAAGTTCCTCCTATAACAAAAGTGCAAGAGGCTTATTAGTCAGGAAGATTGTAATGTGCTCATCTTGAAGTTATACTAAACTGGAATTATTCTGTATTCTAGAGGATTGCTCCTCCTTCATACTGTCTTCCTTCCTTTACTTCCTATACTACCTTTTTTGGGCAAGGATTGAGATTGATAAATATGTTTCTAACCTCCTCAGAATCTTCAATGGCTGCATACTGCTGACACAATAAAATTTAAACTATTTTTTATTGAATGATCATGGCATGGCCCCTGTCTATATGTTCAAATCCTTCTCAGCTCTTACCTAACTCAAATGTTATGTTTCAGTAATACTAAACTACTTATAATTCCCAGACATGACAGACTTTCATACACTTATGCCTATGTAAATACTGTGTGGGATCATTTTTCAGTGTTTGTCCTCAGGCATATATTTGGACATCATTAAAGTGTCATGTCTATTTTAAAATTTTTTAATGTCTTTTATTTTATTTTCAGAGACAGAGACAGGGAGAGAATGGGAGAGGGGCAGAGAGAGAGACACACACACACAGAATCTGAAGCAGGCTTCAGGCTCTGAGCTGTCAGCACAGAGCCTGATGCAGGGCTTGAACCCACAGACTGTGAGATCATGACCTGAGCTGAAGTCAGACGCTTAACCGACTAAGCCACCCAGGCACTCCATCATGTCTATTTTAATTTCTAAATCTTCATTCATGCACAGTTCATACATACATATTACCAACTATATTAAACTTAACTTTACATATAATATTATCAACATTTACTTGTATTCATTCTTAGATCAGCTATAAATGTGTCATGATTTTTCATTAAAAGCAATGTTATATTTGGTAATTAAGATCTTGGATTCATCTTAGAATGCTACATGACCTTAGATTCATTTTAACATAGTTTCTTTCCATTACATTATAGGGAGTATAAATACATTGCCTCTGGTTGCTTTGGGAGTAAACCTCAGAGCTAAACTCTTCAAGGAGTTCACATGTCTTGAGTTAGTTTTCCTCTAAGATCCTTACAGTTTCTAAAATGTTAGGAAAACAATGATTAAATCTTAATGCAAAATCATTTATGAGAAAACTCAGCCTAACCTTCTGACCAGCGACAGGAAAAAGTTGAAATATTCTGCTCTCATTCATGTTTTACCTGATTTTAATGAAAACCTATTAAATATTTTTAAAAACCTGTACTAATGTAAGCCTTAAAAAAGCCTTAAAAAAAAATATCCATAGTTGTCCCAGCTGTCAAACGAAACAAAAAAAAATAAAACCTCAAATTCAATGGAGGTTGAAAATAGTGAAAAATGGAGGTAGAATCTAATGTCACAATTGTATGCATTGTATAATTACTAGCTTGGGTGACATACTTGTAAAAACATGTATAAAAAGGAAAGTCCAAATTCATGTGACTGAGGGTCTATTGATTATTTCATGTCCTGAAGGAATGAGAATAACAAGTCTCTAGAGTTCAAGATGTCAAACAAGAAACTTTTACCCCAAGCTGAGTAGTTCTGCATATACATTATTAACATCTTTGAAATCCCTTTAAACATAGTTTGTTAATAAAATTCTTGATGGATCTCATCCTTGTTGGAGGATATCACTAACCAACAGAATCTGACTCTGATCAATAAATTTGTGAAAACAAATTTGTATAAGATACTATGTTCATTCTACATTACTTTTATTAAATCTGTTTCTGTGAATGTGATACTAGCAAACCTGTGAGATCTTTGCATCCTTATCTTTGTTAGATACTATATATTTCTGGGGATATTTCTTGTAAAGAGCTGTGAAAGACCTAATATTTTATCTTATTTTGTTTAGTTACCTCATAAACTAAAAGGGTTCTTTTTCATTTTTTAAAATATGTTTATTATTTATCTGAAAGAGAGAGAAGGAGAGAGAGGGAGGGAGAGAGAAGAGAGAAAGAGAGAGAGAGAACATACAAAGGAGGGGCATAAAAAGAGAGAGATACAAAATCTGAAGCAGATAAACTGTCAGCATAGAACCCGATGTGGTGCTTGAACCCACATACTGTGAGATCATGACCTGAGCCAAAGTCAGATACTCAATCAACTGAGCCACCAGTCACCCCTAAGGAGGTTCTTAGGGGTTCCAAAACATGGGAAAGTATTCCCTAGAAGTATCTTATTTTGTAGTTGCTAGTGGAATACAAGAGACTCCCTGGTCAGAGGTGTAGGACGTTAATATTTACAGCACAGCAGCCTCACAGCTGCATTGGTTTCCTTTGCCCACCCACCCCCACCAATTCCCATAGAACCATAGAATAATAAAGTAGCACTAATGGATACTGCCCATGCAGAGAGTTTGGATCACAGATAAGGAAACCCTAAATGTAGGAACCTAAACCAGCTTTATTCCAGATGGATATGTTATATTCTTTAGACTGGACAGTAAAGAAATCAGTACTCTCCCTGGAGGGAGTCACCAACACTATCTTTTGAAGTTGTTTACTGTACAAAACTCCTTGAAAAGACAGTCCAGAACTAATAACCTTCCAAAACAAAGTGCTAGCCCCAGATGGCCTCACTGGAAATTGTGTCACTTAAAGTGTTAATAGCAATTCTCTACAACTTCATCCAGAGGATAAAAGCAGAGAGAAGAGTTCCTAACACATCCTATGAGACCAGAATTACCCTAATATCATAATTACCCTAATTATAAGAACAGAAAACTATGCACTAATACCTCTCTGAACATAGATAGAAAAATCTTTGACAAAATATTAGCAAATAGAACCCAACAATATGTAAAAAGAATTATATACCACAACCAGTGGAATTACCTTAGGCATCAATGGCTGGTTCAACATTTGAAACTCAGTTAAGTTTCAAACACATAAACAGCCTAAAAAAATAAAGATCTACATGATTATATCAGTAGATGCAGAAAAAGCATTGAGCAGTATCCAACACTGATTCATGATAGAAACTCTCAGTAAACTAGGTTTAAAGGGGAACTTCCTCAGCTTGACAGTGAATATCAGCAAAAAGCCTACAGGTGACATCATACTTTGAATTTACATTGTGATAAATTCAAAACCGTCCCACCAATATCAGATACAAGATAAAAAAGTCCCCTCTCATTCATTTTCTAATTTTAAGATATTTTATTTTTGAGAGAGGGAGAGAGAGCATGGGTAGGGGAGGGGCATATATATATATATATATATATATACACACACAGCTATATTCATAAATGCCAAAATGAGGAAGCAGCCAAGGTGTACTTTTGTAGGAAAATGGATAAATATACTGTGGTACATCCAGACAGTGGGACATTATTCAGCACTAAAATGAAATTAGCTCTCAGGCCATGAATAAACATGGAGAAATCTTAAATGCACCTTAGTAAGTGAAAGAAGCCAATCTGAAAAGGCTCCATATTGTATGATTCCAGTGACGAGTGTTGATGTTGGAGAAGGCTGTGCATATGTAGGGGAAGGGAGTATGTGGGAAATCTCTGAATCTTCTTCTCAATTCAGCTGTGAACCTAAAACTGTTCTAAAAAATAAAGTATAAGTGATAATAAAAGATAATTCCAAAGAAAAGTAGATTCCAGATGTGCAGAAACACGAGAGACCTGTAGAGAATGTTCTCAGGAACTTTCTATAATCATAAGCTTCTTTAGGGTCTCTTTAGACCATTAAGTAATAACTAAACAAAATTTTACAGACAATGACTTCTCAAAGCATCTGATTTGGCTGTAATTGCACTGTACACAGTAGTAGCTAAATTGTTTCCAGGTTCAGTTTGCCTAGATGTAAAGACTGAAAGGAGAATTATTGAGAAAATGAGAAAGCAATGGAAGTGTATCAGTAAAAGAGATAGGATTTGAGGGATGCAGCATTAAGCAGGAAAAAAATAAAATAAAACAACCAGGTAAAGATTTGATTTCCTCTGATCACTAGCTTTAGTCTGACTCAGCAGGGAACATGAATGGCAACCTGCAGTTGCCAGACTTGAGTGAGGAAGGCTAGCTTTCTGTACCCCCATATCTTCCAGACTTTGGCTTTATGCATGCACAGGAGGAGCAAAAAACTTGAGATATTTCTGGTTGGTTTAGGTGACTCAGTTTAGCCAAAACCATATCTCGGGATAAGAGTACAGGCTGAGCTACTGTCGGCGAACACTTACAACCGTTGAGAGATGGGCAATAAAAAAGATATGGGCAGAATCCCAATCCTGTTTTTTACAAATAATGTAATGGCTTTAAGTAACATAACTAGGCTCCAAACAGTGTAATCATAAATTGCCTTAGAAATTTATTACATAAGTAATCTTAGCAAAGATAACATATACCTAATTCACCCTTTAACACACACATGTACACCTGTGTGCACATATACACAAACATCCATATGGAATATGGAATATGAAACAAACATATATTTAATTGATATACATTTGGTTTTATATTTTATAATTGGTGAAGCATTTGAAATTAGCAGGGTGACTGATTTACCTTAGTTATTTGCCTAGGGATTCTACAGCTAATGCCTATTTGATTTTTTTTTTTTTCCTCACACATTCCCTGCAGCTTGTTCTGGCAATGAAAACAATTTTGGATACGTTAGCACTGCACTCAAGGTTGTGATAATTATTATGCAAAAGAATCTTGTAACATATAAATATTTAAATTTCATACTAAGTATTTTAGCTTTGTGGCTTTTAGTAGTCTTAAATTGGTGCCCATACATTCTTTTTTGTTTTTTCTTCAATATCAGAAACAAAATAGCTAATAATAGTAATCATAAAAGAACCCTGTTTTTTGAACATTCTTTAAGAGTCTAGCATCCTAGTAAGTGTCTTTAGAAAGGAAATAGAAATAGATATTAAGGAATAGTGACCAATTCCCTATTTAAAATACAACAATATTGTTTCAGTCAAAGGTATTTCCCTTTTTGAGGCAATGTTTGATCAAAATTATAGTACTCTTTCACATTTTCTTATATTGGGACACCTATTGATACATAAATTTAAAAACTCAGTACATATCAGCTTTAACTATGTTGGTCATGGGGCATTCCTTTGGTGATGTGCAGGATGTTGAAGGTCACAAGATACAAAACATCCCATGGTCAAAAATGTAATGGGTGCCCAGCAGACAAATTCCTTAGCCAGTGGTAAAGGTTGCTGAAAATGCCCTCTCCTTTTGCAGAAGTTTTCAGACTTTCTTTTCACCAAATGATAACTATGCTTCATTATGTGGAGGATTTTAATTTGGGAGGCAAATTTGAATTACTAAATGAGAAAATTACTAATGAGAAAATTACTAAATGGAAGTGTTGTGACCTAAATATGTTTGAGGATTTCATTACTGGCCACTCTTTGGGCCACCAGATTCTTTCATATTTCCTCATGCTACTCTGGCTTGTTATCTTCATTAAGTCCAGTGACAGAGAGATCACTGAATGTTGTTATCCTCTCAGAACAAACAAGACCTTACTCTTTACAACTATGATTTCAAGTGGTCCTCATAAAAATCCCTTGAAAAAGGTTATCATTCTCTGCACCATGCAAAACAAAGACATTCAATAACAAGGAGATATATAGATATAGATATATCATGATAGAAGAATTACTGTTGTATTCCTATGTTTTATAATTTAAGAGGGGGCAATGAGCTATATGTAGATGTACCTTTCAAGCTAGGGAAGTAATAGTAAGCTAGGGAAGTAAGAGTAAGTCACCACTTTGCAAACAACTGTATAATGTTACAACAGAAATCTAAAAACTATTCATAAGTAAGGTAAAGAACTAAGAAGAAACATAGGTTCTATTTTAAGTTTTATAAACTATAAAGCATGGTAAACTATAAAACAAGAGGGATAATCTTAATGAAATAAACTATTGCTCTACTGGCAGTCGGAAGTACATTGCTAAAAAACAATTTATCTATAGAATTACACACACACTCGCACGCACATTAATATTTATAGTAATAGTAATGACCTAGAGATGTTGGAGAATGTTAACATGCCACCTAAATCATCAATCAAATAGAATAGAATGGTTAACTATTTTTAATATCGGGCCTTTATGGCATTTCATTTTTATGAAAATTGATGATTCGTGAAGTTGCAATATGTATAGCAGAAGATATATTTGACGGGAAGCCAAAACATCTGGCTTCTATCTGTAGATTTTTCATGACCTTTCTGGATGTCATGTTTTTCAACTCTTAGGTGAGGAGATTGGATCACATTATCTGTAAGTTCTGTTTTGGATGAACACATTATGAGTCCCTGTATGATAATACTGTGTTGACAAAAGTAGTTTTTAAACATATATTTCAGAGTAGTTTAAAGAATATAGTCAGTATATTTAATTGTAATTTTTTTGTTATTTTAAAACATTTATGTTTAGGAAATCTAATTTTATTTTATTAAAATATGTATAAAGACAACATAATTTTCTTGTGAAATAGAGCAATTCTCTGATATATAATTAAATGTTAATCCCAGAATGTATTTACTTTAAAAAACTGTATCTAAAGGACTGTTGAGACTTCACACATACCAAATAAGAATAATTACTAAATAATTAATTTTGATTCTTTCAGAAATTAGCCAATGGTTATTTTAAAAATCTAGGAGTTACTTGCAAAATAAAAGATTTTTAGTGGGAGTGGAAAATGAAGACTACATTATTTTTAATTATATTTATTGAGAAACATAATGGTTTTTTAAAGTGATGTATGGATATTTAACTAAAAAGTCAAAGTTTTATTCCCTGTTTTAGGTCATTTTACCTCCTATTCACAGAATATTATAGCTGTTTGGATGAGTGAGCATGTGTTTGTATTTGTAGTTTGAGTTTGCACTGATATTATAAAGATTTTAAATTGTTATAATGTTGGGGCACCTGGGTGGCTCAGTCGGTTAAGCATCGGACTTCAGCTCAGATCATGATCTCATGGTTCGTGGGTTCGAGCCCCACATCCGGCTCTGTGCTGACAGCCAGCTCAGAGCCTAGAGCCTGTTTCAGATTCTGTGTCTCCCTCTCTCTCTGACCCTCCCCTGCTCACACACACACACTCTCTCTCTCTCTCTCTCTCTCCCCCTGTCAGAAATAAATAAAACATTAAAGAAAACCTTAAAAAAATAAATTGTTACAATGTTTAATGTTGCTATAAATATAAATTTAGTAATTGTGTAGCCTGAATCAAACACCTGAGTTTCACATTTTCAATCTTCTGGAATTTTGAATGTAATAAATTAAAAGTTAAAATATTAGTAAATTATTGATAAACTAGCAATACTATTTTGCACCTTAACTATATTTTTAGTAGAGGGCATAAGAATGTAAATGTTTAAATAAATACCATAAAATTATTTGATACTATTTTTTCTTCTAATCAAAGGGGAACATTCACAGCTATTATCAATTCTTCTATTTAACAATTTTAGGAAATATGGTAAATTTTATTACTTATAAGTTTTTTGAGGGAAAATATTTTTCTTGTCTTAGATGCCAATCTATATATTCATCTAGGAAAGTTCCCAAAGAAACAGTGCATGACTTAAACATCTTTGCTGAATAAATAACTGAATGAATTATCTTCATGATATGAGACCACCATGCCCTTTGTAAACTGCCAGAAATCTTGTAAATAGCAATGATGAAACTACTCAGGATTCTCACTCGATTTCAGCATTAGTGCATTAAAATCTGTCTTTCAAAATAGAGTTGACCATACTCACTCAATAATTCTTAGCACTTAACTACATCGATGCTTTTCAAAATCACAATATTTTATGACAATTTTCAGTTTTAAGTTACCATATAAAATGTGTTCCAGAATAATGAATATTATATATTATATATAAAATATATTATAAAATATTAAATTAAATTAAAATTATAAACATCTATAAAAATTTATAAATTATATATAAAATGTGTTATTATAAACAAAAATATGTATTATTTAGCTATCATGTACCTTTAAGTCACAAAATGAAAGGCAATATTTATTAATTATTTCTGGATCTTGATTCCTATTTATTTACTTATTTATTTCTAGTTTATTATCAAGTTGGTTTCCATATTAACACTCAGTGTTCATCCCAACAACTGCCCTCCTCCATGCCCATCACCCCCCTTCCCCTCTCCCCCACCCCCATTACCTTCAGTTCTCGGTATTCAAGAGTCTCTCATGGTTTGCCTCCTTTCCTCACCCCAACTATTTCCCCCCCTTTCCTCCCCCATGGTCCTCTGTTAAGTTGCTCCTGTTCCACATATAAGTGAAAACATATGGTATCTGTCCTTCTCTGCTTGACTTATTTCGCTCAGCATAACACCCTCGAATTACATCCATGTTGCTACAAATGGCCAGATTTCATTCTTTCTCATTGCCATGTAGTATTCTATTGTATACATAACCACATCTTTTTGATCTATTTCTCAGTTGATGGACATATAGGTTCTTTCCATGATTTGGCTATTGTTGAAAATGCTGCTGTGAGCATTGGGGTACATGTTCTCCTATGCTTCAGCACTTCTGTTTCCCTTGTTTAAATTCCTAGCAGTGCTATTGCTGGGTCTTAGGGGAGTTCTAGTGTTAATTTTTTGAGGAAACTCCACACTGTTTTCCAGAGGGGCTGCACCAGTTTACATTCCCACCAACAGTGTAGGAGAGTGCCCGTTTCTTCACATCCTCGCCAGCATATAGTGTCTCCTGATTTGTTCATTTTAGCCACTCTGACTGGTGTGAGGTGGTATCTAGGTGTGGTTTTGATTTGTATTTTCTGATAATGAGTGATGCTGAGCATCTTTTCATGTGTCTGTTGGCCATCTGGATGTCCTCTTTGGAAAAGTGTCTGTTCATGGTTTCTGCCCATTTCTTCACTGGATTATTTTTCAGGTGTGGATTTTGGTGAGTTCCTTATAGATTTTGGACACTAGCCCATTATCCAATGTCATCTGCAGTTATCCTTTCCCATTCCATCAGTTGCCTATTAGTTTCATTGATTGTTTCCTTTGCTGTGCAGACACTTTTTATCTTCATGAGGTCCCAAGAGCGCATTTTTGCTCTTGATTCTCCTTGCCTTTGGAGATGTGTCAAGTAAGCAATTGCTGTGGTGCAGGTCAAGGAGGTTGTTTCCTGCTTTCTACTCTAGGGTTTGGATAGTTTCCTGTCTCACGTTTAGGTCCTTTATCCATTTTGAGTTTATTTTTGTGTATGGTGTGAGAAAGTGATCTAGTTTCATTCTTTTGCATGTTGCTGTCCAGTTCTCCCAGCACCATCTGTTAAAGAGGCTGCCCTTTTTCCACTGGATACTCTTTCCTGCTTTGTCAAAGATTAATTGGCCATACATTTGTGGGTCCCATTGTTCTGAGTTCTATATTCTATTCCATTGGTCTATATGTGTGTTTTTGTGCCAATACCATACTGTCTTAATGATTACAGCTTTGTAGTAGAGGCTAAAGTCTGGGATTGTGATGCCTCCCATTTTGATTTTTGTCTTCAATATTACCTTGGCTATTCACGGTCCTTTGTGGTTCCACACAAATTTTAGGATAGTTTGCTCTAGGTTTGAGAAGAATACTGGTGCAATTTTGATTGGAATTGCATTGAATGTGTACATTGCTTTGAGTAATATGGACATTTTAACAATATTTATTCTTCCGATCAATGAGCATGGAATGTTTTTTCCATTTCTTTGTGTCTTCTTCCATTTCCTTCATAAGGTTTCTATAGTTTTCATCATACAGATTTCTTATATCTTTGGTTAGATTTATTCCTGGGTATTTTATGTTTTTTTGTGCAATTGTGAATGGGATCAGTTTCTTGATTTCTCTTTCTGTTGCTTTATTATTGATGTATAAAAATTCAACTGATTTCTGTACGTTGATTTTGTACCCTGCAACTTTGCTGAATTCATAGATCAGTTGTAGTAGGTTTCTGGTGGACTGTCAGGTTTTCCATGTAGAGTATCATGTCATCTGCAAAACGTGAAAATTTGACTTCATCTTTGCCAATTCTGATGCCTTTGATTTCCTTTTGTTGTCTGATGGCTGATGCTAGGACTTCCAGCACTATGTTAAACAACAGCGGTGAGAGTGGACATCCCTGTCGTGTTCCTGATCTCAGGGGGAAAGCTCTCAATTTTTCCTGACTGAGGATGATATTAGCTATGGGCTTCTCATAAATGGCTTTTATGATGTTTAAGTAAGTTCCTTCTATCCTGACTTTCTCAAGGGTCTTTTTAAAGAAAGTTTGCTATATTTTGTCAAATGCTTTTTCTGCATCTATTGACAGGATCATATGGTTTTTATCTTTTCTTTTGTTAATACAATGTATCACATTGATTGATTTGTGAATATTGAACTAGTCCTGTAACCCAGGAATGAATCTCACTTGATCATGGTGGATAATTCTTTTTATGTGCTGTTGAATTCGACTTTCAAATATATTTTTGAGAATTTTTGCATCCATATTCATCAAGGATATTGGCCTGTAGTTCTCTTTTTTTGCTGGTTCTCTGTCTGTTTTGGGAATTATAGTGTTTCTGGCTTCTTATAATTAGTCCTGTAGTTTTCCTTCTATTTCTATTTTTTGGAATAGCTTGAGAAGAATTGGGATTAATTCTGTTTTAAATGTCTGGTAGAATTTCCCAGGGAAGCCATCAGGTCCAGGGCTCTTATTTGTTTGGAGATTTTTGATCACTGATTCGATTTCTTCACTCATTATGGGTCTATTCAGGTATTATATCTCTTCCCGTGTGAATTTTGGTAGTGAGTGTGTGTTTAGGAATTTGTCCATTTCTTATAGGTTGTCCAGTTTGCTAGCATATAATTTTTCATAATATTCCCTGATAATTGCTTGTATTTCTGAGGAATTGGTTGTAATAGATCCATTTTCATTTGTGATTTTGTCTATTTGGGTGCTCTCTCCTTTCTTTTTGAGAAGCCTGGCTAGAACTTTATCAATTTTGTTTATTTTTTCAAAAAGCCAACTCTTGGTTTCATTGATCTGTTCAAATGTTTGTTTGTTTGTTTGTTTGTTTGTTTGTTTTGATTCTATATTGTTTATTTCTGCCCTAATCTTTATTATTTCTCTTCTTCTGCTGGGTTTGTGGTGCTCTTACTACTCTGCTTCTAGTTCCTTTAGGTGCACTATTAGATTTTGTATTTGTGCTTTTTCTAGTTTCTTGAAATAGGCCTGGAGTGCAATGTACTTTCCTCTTAGGACTGCCTTTGCCACATCCCAAAGAGTTTGGATTATTGTATTTTTATTGTCTTTTTTTTAAATGTCTTCTTTATTTCTGAGAGAGAGAGAGAGAGAGAGCAAGAGAGAGAGAGAGAGACAGACAGACAGCATGAGCAGGGGAGGGTCAGAGAGAGAAGGAGGAGACACAGAATCTGAAACAGGCTCCAGCCTCTGAGCTAGCTGTCAGCACAGCTCTAACACAGCTCCGTTCACCCCAATGCAGGGCTTGAGCCCACGAACTGTGAGATCATGACCTGAACCAAAGTCGGACACTTAACCAACTGAGCCACCCAGGCACCCCCATTTTCATTTGTTTCCATATATATATATTTTTTAAATTTTGTCTCTAATTGTCTGACTGGCCCATTCGTTCCTTAGTAAGGTATTCTTTAACCTCTATGTTTTTGAAGGCTTTAGTCACTTTTTTCTGTGACTGATTTCAAGTTTCATAGCATTATGACCTGAAAGTGTGTATGGTATGATTTCAATTCTTTTATATTTATTGAGGGCTGCTTTATGACCCTGTATGTGATCTATCTTGGAGAATGTGCCATGCTCACTTGAGAAGAAACAAATTCCATGGCCTCAGGATGTAGAATTCTAAATATATCTGTCAACCATCTGGTCCAATGTGTCATTCAAGTCCATTGTTTCTTCAATGATTTTCTGTCTAGTTTATCTATCCATTGCTGTAAGTACAATATTAAAGTCCCCTGCTATTATTAGCACATTCTTATCAATAAGATTGTTTCTGTTTGTGATTAATTGCTTTAGGTATTTGAGGGGTTCCATATTCGGTGTATAGACATTTATAATGGTTAGCTCTTCCTGATGGATAGACCCTGTAATTATTATATAATGTCCTTCTTTACCCCTTTTTACTGCCTTTACTTTAAAGTCCAGTTTGTCGGATATAAGTATGGTTACTCTAGCTGTCTTTTGACTTCCAGTAGCATGATAGGTATTTCTTTATCCTCTTACTTTCAATCTGAAGGTGTCCTCAGGTCTAAAATGAGTCTCTTGTAGACAGCAAATTGATGGATTTTTTTTTTTTTTATCCAATCTGCTACCCTATGTCTTTTTATTGGGGCATTTAGTCCATTTACATTCAGTGTTATTATTGAAAAATATGGGTTTAAAGTCATTGTGTTCTCTGTAGGATTCATGCTTGTAGAGGTGTCTCTGGTACCTTGAATTCCTTTCAACATTTCTCCCATAGAGTTCCCCTTAGGGTTTCTTGTAGGGGTGGTTTAGTGGTGATGAATTCTTTTGGTTTTTGTTTATTTGGGAAAACCTTTATCTCTCCTTCTATTCTGAATGACAGGCTTGCTGGATAGAGGATTCTTGGGTGCATTTTTTTTTTTTTTCTGTTCATTACCTTGAAGATCTCCTGCCATTCCTTTCTGTCCTGCCAAGTTTCAGTAGATAGGTTTGTAACTACTCTGATAGGTCTCCCTTTGTATGTTAGGGCCCTTTTATCCCTAAATGCTTTCAGAATTCTCTCTTTGTCCCTATATTTTGCCAGTTTCACTATGATATGTCATGCGGAAGATTGATTCAAGTTACATCTGAGGGGAGTTCTCTGTGCCTCTTGGATTTCAATGTCTCTTTCCTTCCCCAGATTGGAGAAGTTTTCAGCTATAATTTGTTCAAGTACCCCTTCAGCTCCTTTTTTCTCTTTTATTCTTCTGGAATTCCCATGATATGGATATTTTTCTGTATGAATACATCACTCAGTTCTCAAATTCTCCTTTCATGAGCCTGGGTCAATTTTATCTCTCTTTTTCTCAACTTCCTCTTTTTCTATAATTTTGTCTTCTAATTCACCTATTCTCCTCTCTGCCTCTTCAATTGATGCAGTGGCCGCCTCCATTTTATTATGCACCTCATATAAAGCAGTTTTTAATTCATCACAACTATTTTTTTTATATTTTTTTATTTATTTCTAGGAGAGAGAGAGACAGCATGAAGCGGGGAGGTTCAGAGAGAGAGGGAGACACAGACTCCGAAATAGGGTCCAGGCTCTGAGCTGGCAGTCAGCACAGAGCCCAATGCAGGGCTTGAACCCACTACCGCGAGATCATGACCTAAGTGAAAGTCGGACGCTTAACCTACTAAGCCACCCAGGCGCCCCATCACAACTATTTTTAAGGTCCCTAGTCTTTGTATCAATAGCTTCTGATGTCTTCCATGCCTTTTCAGTGGTTAAGTTTATGACTGTTGTTCTAAATTCCTGATCAGTTATGTTGCTTATATCTGTTTTGAGCAATTCTTTAGATGTCACTTCTTCCTGGAATTTCTTTAGAGGAGCGTTCTTCCATTTTGTCATTTTGGCTAGTTTTCTGTCTCTTGTCAGTTTTAAAAGCTTGTTATGTTCTCTGCACCTGTGAGTATTGCTGTATTAAAGGAGGCTTATTGGCTGTCCAGGGCCTGTCCGTTCAGGTAGTGTTCTGTCTTGTTTTCTCTTGTTGAGTCTTTGGTTATTTTATTTCCCTACTCATAGTGATATTTGGGACTCTCTACTCTGTGTACTTTGGCATGTTTCTTGAGGTAGCTCTGGAAAAGAAAACAGACAGATAACAAAAGCATGCACACGCACAAAGACATCAATCAAACAAGCAAACTGAAAGGGAAAAAGAAAAGACAAAAGACAAAGGACAGTCTAAAAGCATAAAACCAGAAATCCTAGCTATAAATAAAGATCAGGGTGCTGATGTAGGAGCATGTACAAGGAGATAAATGACAGGAGTGGGGAGAAAGAGAAGTTGAACATTGACCAGGCAGAGAGACTTAAAGGTTTAAAGGCTTAATTTAGATAAATAAAACGGAGAATATGGAAGGAGGTAAGGAGAAAAGAAAAAAAAAGAAAGAAAAAGAAAAAGAGAAAAGAAAAACACAAAGATAATGTTACCCAGAGAAACTATAGTTTGATTATTTCAGAGAGAGAGAAAGGAAGATAATGATGGAGATAAAACATTCATCAAGTGAATGCATTATATATGCCTGTTTAAAGGAACCTATAACCAGAATACCTGGTCTAGAGGAGGGGAGAGATAAGGACGAGATAAGGGAGAATATCTGTCTGAATAGCAAGAATTGATCTAGAGTCAATCACAGCAATGTGTCAGTGTTGATCTTAGGAGAGGGGCTATTTCTGTATCCAGGCTCTGTTAACAAAGCAGCTACCTAGGTCAGATGGGTGTAGTTTGGTGTATGTGGGTCTCTCCTCCACTATGCATCCCTCCGGCCCACCTTGGTGGTTGTGGGGAGAACAATGGCAAACCCCCTCAAACCAGGCATTGGAACACTCTTTTGGGTCTGATCTTACTGTGCCATGGGCACAGGCAATGGGGGCCGTGTTTTATATCCCCCCACCCAGCCCCGTTTCCAGGTCTTACTCCATTTGCATTAATAATCCTGCCCGGAGTGTAATCCCGCAAGCCCAGGCACTTCCTACCAGGGGAACTGAGCATGGGACCAGATCCTCCTGAATCCTACTGTGACTGCAATCCTCTGGCACCTGGCCCAAAGAATGCTTTGCAACTAGAGAGAGGATCTCTCTTCGAAAGCCCTGCAGCTAGAGATGGTATGATAGGATCCCTCTCTGTTCTGGGCCGTGTTTTTTTTTTTTTTTTTTTTTTTCCCTTCAAGGGACTGTTCTAAGATTCCCCAGCTCCTTTTTTTCTTCTTTTGGTCTCTCTGCAGAGAGAGAGATCCCTCCCCTCTGAGCCTCTGTGCCCTGGCCTGTTTTTGTCTTCCCCAGTTTGCAATCATGTACCTATGATGCTGTCTTTTTAGTGGACTCTGTCTCTATTCTTTCCATCATCTTGAGGTTCAGAGTCTTTTGGCTTCAGCCCTTCTTTGTTTGAAAGATGCAGGCAGGAGATATGGAACGCCTTACTTCTCCACCATCTTGCCACTCTGAGGATGGTCGTGTTTCCCTGCCTCACGGTGATGTTGTCCATGCCTCCACCATGCCTTGGTTAAAATCCGCAATGTGAACAGACAGCCCTGACCCACAGCCATGACTTTTTCTGGGATAATACTGTTTTTTAAAGTGGTAACAGCAACTTACAGTACAGGATCAGGACAAGCCACTCTCTCCAATCTCCACCCATGGGTTCACCAATTGGATCTTGATTCCTAAGCTTGATTCTTGGTAAATAGCTTTCTGGTGCTAGAGGAAAAAAAAAAAAAAAAAAAAAACAACATATGTTAAAATAACCAAATCATTAACTATTTATATATCTTTTTATGTCATATTTTCAAATATTTTTTTATTCCTAAAGAGAGGTTTTAAAATAAAACTTGATGAGAAAAACTTTTTCACTTACTGAAATGTGACCTTAAAGACCATCATTTCTATTTTTCCTTTTGAGATAATATATCTAAGTTTTCAAACAAAGAAAGTAAAATTAAAAAGAAAAACTAAACTATAAGACCCTTAAAAAAATATATATACACATATCTATATATATACATATGTATATATGTATAATGAATCATTATTATGAAATGATTTTTAAATTGTCAGAGAACTTAATGGATAAAAACATTCAAATCATTAAAAAGAATAGCTGTAGCAAATTACATGTCCTTGCTTTTTACTTTCTTGATTAATTGGATATATATAAATCAAAGATATTCATGAAAGGTAAGAAAGTAACTGATATTTCATCATGCTCCAGGACAGAATACCTTATTTGAAGGCATATGTAACAGAGCATTATTATTTTTTTTAATGCTTACTCATTTTTGAGAGAGAGAGAGAAAAAGAGCGAGAGAGAGAGAGCGAGAGCGCAAGCATGGACAGGGCAGCGGCAGAGTGAGAGGGAGACACAGAATCTGAAGTAGACTCCAGGCTCTGAGCTGACAGCACAGAGCCTGATGTGGGTTTGGAACCCATGAACTGTGAGATCATGACCTGATCTGAAGTCTGGTACTTAACTGACTGAGCCACCTTGGTGCCCAGTAACAAGGCTTTATTAAAAATAGTTATTTTCTTTTTTTGTTTTGTTTTCTTTGGTTTTGTTTTTTATTTATTTCTGAGAGAGGGAGGGAGGAAGGGAGGGGAAGAGAGAGAGAGAGAGAGATAGCATGAGTAGGGGAGGGTCACAGAATGAGGCAGACACAGAATCTAAAGCAGGCTCCAGGATCTGAGCTAGCTGAGAGCACAGAGCCTGATGCGGGGGGCATGAACTCACAAACTACAAGATCGTGACCTGAGCCAAAGTCAGATGTTTAACCGACTGAGCCACCCAGGCATACCTAAAAATTGTTATTTTTACTCAAAAGCACAGCAACTATGAATATGAGTAACAGATTTCAAGATCTCTTCTTGGAATCAACCTGATTGGATGAGTATACAGAAAATAATTGATCACTTCTGTTTTTCCTTGGAACCACCAACCTCCTTGTCTGTGAACTAAGATATTACTTTCTAACATGAGTTACTGCTAACGATCATCAACATAATCAGCGTTAGTTTCTGACGACAGTTGCCAGTGTCCCTCTTTTCTATGAAAAGTGCTGCCATTCATAGACACTTACATCAATTATGATTACATTACATGTCTCTGATTCCCACAAACACAGCGAATCAGAATGGAATAGATATATACCCACTGCTGAAGCCGTGAGATTCTCTGGAACTTGGAATGGGAACTTAGAGCAAGCAAACACTCTCTCTGTTGGTATCTTGCATGGTAAAGACAAAAACCTCAAAGTTATATAGAGATCCATTAAGTTGACAATATGCAACAAAAAGCATATATGAGGGTTTATGTAATAGACACTGTGTTTTTACATTTTGTGGATTAAAACCTATGTTGAATATTTCAAATAATTTCTTCGGTATAGAATAGTGCTTGGAATTAAGAAAATTACTGGCTCATTTTTTGTTGGACCAGTATATAGTGGGACAGTGATCTTCAAAAGTCAAATCACTTGAGTAACTTAGAAAAGTAACTTTAGTTGAAAATGTACACTTTAGAGGCATTTGGGTGTCAGTTGAGCATCTGCCTTTATCTCAGGTCATAATATCCCAGTTCATGAGTTAGAGCGTCAGGCTCTGTGCTGACAGTTCTGAGCCTGGAGCCTGCTTCAGATTATGTGACTCCCTCACTCACACTGTCTCTCAAAAATAAATAAACATTAAAAATTTAAAAAAAAGGAAAATGTGTACTCTATTTGGTCTATCCTATTTCAGATTAAAAGCTAGCTCTTAAGCATCAGAGAACAAAGGTTATTTGTAAAACCATCACTATCCCCAAGACTTCCTTCTCTGTACCCACTATCAATACACTCACCCTCATTGCATATAGGTTTTCACCAAGAAGAAGGGGCTGCCTGATTATAATTTATTTATAGTTTTTCATTATAGGTATCTGACTGTATTATTGGAGACTAAAAATTTGAGGGCACAATGTAACTTTAGTTCTAAATCTTTTGGACCAAAGAGAAGAAATAATTAGTGCATGCTTATAAACTGAGCAACTCTAGCAACAAGAATAAAATAGCAATACATAGTTTTTGAGCTTTTTTTGGGGGGGGGGGTAATATGTCTGTAACAGGTAATTATCAGAAGAATCAGGAACTCAGCAGTACATAAGAATATGGAGGAAATCACCAGTTTGAAGACTCTAAGTATCCTTAGAGGTAAACTTAGGCCCTTATCTGGCCAGTGATCAGGGGGCACAAGAGGGCAGAATGTGTTTCTATAGCCTTGGGGCAGCTGTGGGTGGGGGACATCACTTGAGGACTCTAGACGCCTCTCCAGAGCATGAGCCCAGGCAAGGGCACCCACTGCAACTGTTCTCTGAGGGTCCTGTCAACCTTTCCACCACAGACATTGCCACTAAGACCAGAATGGAAATCACCTTTGAGCTGCCTTTTTGCTTGTCAGCACCACCAAGAAAGCTGATGGGACCCACGTATACAAAAGCACACTTGACACCTCTCCATGGGATGAGGAAGACAGTATGCTCCCTGTCAGTACCTTTGCCACTTGAACGCTGCCATCTCAGTCACCTCCCTGCTTTCTGAGTCCAGCATGCATGACCCCACACTCCACTTTCTCACTGTCTGATGCAAAGGACGTCCAGGAGCCACTGGTGTTTGCAGAGCAGCCCCCGAAGAAGCCCAGCCCTACACCAGCTGTACTGCTGTATGTTAGAGGACCTGTGACATCATATGTCAGCACAGGTTCTGTCAAAGATGAGCCATGCAGGCACAGAGTGTCCCCGGTCAACACCAAACATTGTTGGTGGTGAACAGCATTGTTAGGGCAGAGCAGATCAAGGAGCCCTTCATCCATTAAGCTCAGTGTCTGGAAGGACCAGAAGGGCAACCTTGCCTACAGACCTGTGCAGTGCCTCAGAAACCCCGGCTGCCTGCTTTTCCTTAAGATGAACCTGGAGGCCTGCCTCAAGGTGTGTGAGAATAAGTGCCACACCCCAAGTACAGGTACATCGTTCACTGGCAACCAGGACACACATGATACATAACTGGAGACTTGCTGCTTCCAGGGCTTGAAGGAATTCTTGCCACTGGCAAAATACCACTTCCAGAAATGTACATGGTACTAGTGTGGAAGAGCCAGGTGATGCTATCCTGAGCTCTATGCTTGGCAAGCTGTAGGAGAAGCAGGGGAAGAATATATCAAGATCAATTGTGATGTCCTAAATGAAAATCAGAGCAAGCTCAGCAAAGGCGTCATGGAGTTTCATAGGGGTGTGGCTACATTGAATGACCAGCTGTTTTGCACCAGCATCAACGCACAGCTGAACATGGGAATCCTAAGGACCCTATGATCTCCAGCAGATCTTCCATTCATTTTAAAAAATATTTTTTAATGATTTATTTATTTCTAGGAGAGAGAGAGAGAGACAGCGTGAGCAGGGGAAGGTCAGAGAGAGAGGGAGTGACAGACTCTGAAACAGGCTCCAGGCTCTGAGCTGGCAGTCAGCACAGAGCCCGACGCGGGGCTCGAACCCACGAACCGCGAGATCATGACCTAAGCGAAAGTCGGACGCTTAACCGACTAAGCCACCCAGGCGCCCCAGATCTTCCATTCAAAGGACTCTTCCTGGGCCCTGTCTGGTGTCTTTGCTTCCATTCCACAGGTGATCTGCTCTTCCGTGGCTTCTCCAACAGGATCATCAATGTGTTGGACACATGTATCACCTATAAGTGCCAGAAAACACTGGAGGACCATAATGTCTTTGTGCTGGCATTCCACATCCTGGGGTGCAATCTCCATAGCAATACAGACTATGCCACAATCTTATGAAAAATCTTGTAGAAGATGGCATGACAACAGTGTGCATGCTGGTTTCCTTACACAGCATGCTCTTCAGAGGTTCCCTAAAGGTCATCAAGGTCTGAAGCATCTTGGGCACCCAGCTGAAGTTGAAGAAGCTCATGGCCCTTAGCCATTGGGTGTGGGTCATGACAGTTGCCCAGAGGTACCTGTGTAGTGACTACTACCAATGAATATCCGGAACATCTAGACACTCAACTGTATCCATACCCTACAGACATCTGGTAACAACATATATTCTATGCATGTGATGAAACACTACATTGTCTACAGCACATAGAACTCATTCATGTGGGTACCACGGACCTAAGGAGCAGGTGTAGACCCTGACAGTCCACAGGCACTATGTATGTCCTTGATGCCCTACCATACGTAAGTCTTAATCCCCTGCTATAACCAGTTCCTCAGATTCTGAAGTAGGAGCAGCATGATCTGTACATAGATCCTGCTGTCACCAGGGCAATGTGACTGTGATGGCTGTGTCCCAGGGCTGGCTCTTCTCGGGGACTGTGGACTTCACTGTGAAGATTTGGGCTTACTGACAGGGAATCCAGCCTAAGTGTTGGCTTCTTCTGGGGCAGGCTGGACACATAAGTAGTCTCAGCATCTCTGTCTGCTTTGTGGGGATAGGCGGACAGGCTCAGCCTGCCAGGCAGTACCCTCCCAGCCCTATACTCAGCAAGCTTCTTGGTCCTCCTCTCAATGCTGCCAAAGCAATGCCCAGTCCCTCTCTCCAGGTGCCAGGTTGGATGCTCTCCTTGCCCCACCTCTGTCCCTACTTTGGATGGACTGAGGATCCTTTGACCATTTTTAGACTGTATATAGATTTGATTACTTCTTGACTGAAATAAAAGCCTCCTGGAATATGAAAAGAAGAAATACTAAATTTAATCTGAACAAAAGATTTAGAGTTGGCTTTAGTTAGACAAAGTGTCTATCAAGGTTGATCAAGCCACAAATTAATATTTATAATAGTCTCTCGAGGTGTTGCCTGAGCGTGGAGAAAAAGTAAAGTGAAATAGATGAGTTGCTGATTTATGGGATAAATAATTTTGGTGTGGAAATTTTTAGTCTTTAATGTAACAAAAATGATGTGTATCTACAAATATGAGAGTAGCAAATATACCATGGTCACTTTTATAGTCTTTGGTCTTAAAATATGTATGTGGCGCATTCATATGTTCTTCAATCACATTGTCTCCCTAATATTGTGCAGTAAAATCATGTTGCAAATATAATGTGTAATGGAAAATATGTATTTGTTATTAGATATTGATCTGCTAATATTCATACAAAGACTGCATTTAAAATATACACTTATCTCAGAGGTGGCATTTTAGTGATTCATAAGTTTCCAGCTCTAGTAAGCAATGCTCATAGCATGACCTAATGAGCACTTTAAAGTTGTATCCAATGAAATCCAACATAAGTATCTGTGCTAGCTTAAGCAGTATGTGTGGAATTATTTCTGGGTTATGTTTTCTTATGCATGGTTTAAATCTAAGAGCTATTACACAAGAATTCTCTACAAAAAAAAAAAAAAGTGATTCTGATCAACTCTCTGCACTTATAAATCCCACACAGTTGGGAGAAAAATGGATGTTGTACAAAAGATTCAAATGACAACAGCTGCAGACAAGCTGTGCATCTGGCACATTCTGACTCTTGTTATAAGCACATAGTACAAGTGACAATTACTTTCCCTTAATCCTGTGATTGTGGTCTGTACAATTTGAATCATCTTTCCATAACTTTTGGGCCTCCTACAGACATCTATGTCCCAAATTTCATCTTTCATTGCATTACATCATAGTATTATAGCAGTATGCCATGACCCTATAAATTGATATTTTATTTGCTGCCTCTGTATGTGCTTAATACTGACAAAAAGAAAATTACTCATAACAGTAATAGGGTGAGACAGACAAATAAGAATTATTTAGAAGTACAACAGCCACACTCAATTTTATAAGTGGTGGGTTTTTTTCTTGTTAGTTTCAGTTCAACAAATATTTATTATAGCCTATGAGAGATAACAAAAATATAATCCCTGTATTCAAGGGGACAAAGCTTACACATGAAACATTTAAATGTAATCCAGCACAGTACTTCTGTGATATGGTATTTGGTGCAAATTTTAAGTTTTATAGATATTCTGAAATGATGCAACTAAGGGTATTTATCAGGTAAATACACATGCCTTTACGGTGGCATTCTCTTAGCCAATCACAGTAGCTGCATGTACTGAGCACATACCTTTACTAGACACCACATATTAACTCATTTAGTTATCCCAACTACTATGAGGGTCACTTAGTACTATTAGCCCATTAGGTCACAGATGAAAACAAAATTTGAGGGGATTAAATATGTCTTATTATTCCTTGCACTAAATGCAGAGAGGATTCAAGCCTCTCTTTATGATTCCAGAGTTCATTTTCTTAAGGCTTTCACTCTCTTGCCTAATCAGGTGCTAGTATACACAATGTGTGTGTGTGTGTGTGTGTGTGTGTGTGTGTGTGTATCTGTGTGTTTTTCTCTACCACCTTTACTGAGATATAATTGACATATAGCATTGTGTAATTTCAAGGTATACAACATGCTTGATACACTTATATAATAAAATATGATTATTACCATAGTGTGAGTTAACACCTCCATCACTTCACATAATTTCCATTTCTTGTCTGAAACCATTTAAGTTCTACTCTCTTAGCAAGTTTCAAGTATATTGTATGGTATTGTTATCTATATCACAATGCTGTATATTAGATCCCCAGAACTTAACAACTGGAAATATATACCCTTCGGTCAGTATCTCCTCATTCCCCCACCCTCCGCCCCCCACCCCCCCACCCAAACAGCCCACCTCTTATCCCTGTCAGGCCCTGATAATCAGCCACCATTCTAATCTCTGTTTGTATAAGTCTGACTTTTTTCATATATTTTTAAACATTTCTCAACATTTGTAGGGAAATTTTGCAATTTGGGACATTTTCAATGTCTGGAGAAGGTTTTGCTTTCATGACTGAAGGAGGAGCTGTTACTCATCGGGTGGGTGGGACCCAGAGTCCCTGCTCATCCCCCTGCACTGTAAGAGCAGCTAGCTCCTTACAACAAGGAGACCTTGGCTAGATCATTCTTTGTTGCAGAGGGGTGTCTTCTGCACAGTTGCTTATTTATCCACACTCTGGCCTCTATACATTTACATTGCATTAGCATTCCTTCCTCCAGTTATGACAACCAAAAATATCTGTAGATATTAACAAATATCCCCTGATGGTTGGGTGGATAACATCCTTGTTTGACAGCTACTGCCCCAGAGTAATTCTCTCACAGAAAAGTGAGGAAGACAGAGAATTAGCCTTGCCCAGATAGTCATATTTCATGTAGCTAAAAGAAGAGCAAACAAGGTTCTTTCCTGAAACAGAGCATCAGGAAATTAATTTTGCCTAGCTCAGTTTATGGAGTCTTCACCATAATGTGGCTGTAAAATAGATTTTAAGGACAAATAGGGTAATACCAGTCATAGAGAATAAGGGAAGTTATTTGATTGAAAAGGAGAAACTCGTACAAAGTCCTAGCAGAGGTTAAAAATTTGACAAATGCAGGAAGTGAGAGCATGTTCATGCGGCTCATCAATAGAGTGAGAGTAGGTATGATAGTTAATTTTGTGTGTCACCTTGACTGGACCACAGGATTCCCAGACATTTAGCAAAATATTATTCTAGGTGTGTCTGAGAGGGTGTTTCAGGTTAACATTTGAATCAGTAGATTGGGTAAAGCCAGTGTCCTCCCTGATGTGAGTGAACCTCCTACAATCAATTGATGATCTGAATACAACAAAAAAGCTATGTAAGGGGAAATGCCTGCCTTATCGCTTAGGCTGGGGCATTGCAACAGCCTTCAAACTTCTAATTAAACATTGCTTTTGAGCCTGCTAGCTTTCAGACTGGAATTTACATCATCAGCTCTCTTCTTCTCAGACATTCAGATTCAGACTAGTGTTACACATCTGTTCTCCTGGGGTCCCCAGTCATAATCACATAATCATGTGAGCCAACCCCTTATAATAAATCTCCTTAAATCTCTCTCCTTCTTTCTCTGTCACTACGTATATATTATAAATATATATAATAACCACAAGTAAGGTGAAAAAACACATTTCCTATTGAAGTATACACATCCTACTCATTCTATTTCTCTGGAAAGCCCTGGCAAATAAAGTAAGTGTGATTACTGTAGCAGAGAGACCAGGCTAGAGAATGGGGCTGCAGTCAGACTCCTCAGGACTCATGTAATAAGCTGAAACATATTAAGTTAATTTTCGAAATTTCTTTTAAGTTTACTTATTTATTTTGAGAGAGACAGAGTGCATGCATAAGCTGCAGAGGGACAGAGAGAAGGAGAGGCAGAATCCCAAGCAGCCAGATGTAGGGCTCAAACTCACTGTGAGATTATGACCTCAGATGAGATCAAGAGTTGGATGCTTAACACACTGAGCCACCCAGGCACCCTAGCTTAATTTTTAAGTTATATTTTAAAATATGTACCCTGAAGGAAACATGAGCTAATATAAAATTTCAATATGTTTGTTATTTTCCATGTGTTATTTACCAAAATGAGGAATGCCAATATCAGGTTAGATATGCTTGTTCATGAATTTATTGGTTTGAGGAAAAGGGTTTTGTTGACAGTGTAGAGTAGAACCAGGTTGGGATAGGCTGGAGGCTGAATGAAAAGTCCTTTTGGTAGAAGTGAGGCAAGAGATGATAAGGATAGGTATGAGTTGCTAATCATAGAGTTAAGGAAGGACAGTTTAGGCAAAGGGGACAATATGTAGGGGCTATAATAAAGAGCAGTATTGGGGTAACAGTAACTTTTCCCCATTCAACAGTGTATCATATAATCTACTCTTTGTATCTCAACACGGCTTCAAAGAGGTCATATTTATGTTTCATTTTCCCAAGAGCAAGCATTAATTGAGAAAGTTAACAATATATCTGTTTTCTTCACTTAAGTTCTTGCAGACAGTTTCTAAACCAGGCAAGTAACATAATTCAAACATATAAGATAACTGTCCCCTTCTACTTTGTTCTTGGTACCAAATATGAGCTTAAAGGAGCTCCTCTACTCCTAAACGAATGTGCAGGTTCTTGCTTCTTACACAGAGCAACCGACTACAGTTAAATATTTCAAAGAACACTTATTTGGAGGGCCAGATTTCCCCCGCTGGAAAAAAAAAATTATGGAACTTTGATAACTAGGCAAATTATTATCCAAAATTATCCACATTTCTCTCCATGAGCTACATAACACATGTCTAGTAAGAAAACAAAAATAAGAGCTAAAAGTTAGCAAGCAAGAAGGTTTTCTTTTTCTCTGTATTTTATCTGAGTTAACTGAGTGAGTCCAATAAAACGTTTCAGGCAATCATTCCTGAATTATTATATGCTCCTGACTACACTCTGGAGACACATACACTGACAGAAATACAGGTGGCTGTGGAGCACTTCACTTAATTGGACCAATGTTATGAGCTAACATTAAGCTCTAGTATGAGAGACATTGTTTTGGCAATTCAGAAAATCTAAGATTTTTACTAACGGGCAAGTAAATAACTGTCTGAATCACATTTCTCATGATCTTTAGAATGGCTCCAGGCAAAAATGTGAATTAAAAGTCTGTCTTAGCAGTTCTCACCACGCCACCTATCAAACCCCTCTTGGTAGAAAAGGCTTAAACTGCTCTATTTACAAATGTGCCCAATTGAAAATCAGTGTGTTATTTCTCTTAAGTATAATGTTTTAAATCTTATTTGTAGTTATAAAATAAAAAGTTCTGTTCAGTTTAAAACACTCACGCTTTCAAAGCAGGTAGGTTAAACATTGAGCTGGCATAGATAGCTTTCAGCCTCCCTCACTCTAGCTTTTGCCCTTGCCGTCAGGCTGACTGCAGAATATGGCTTACCACTTAAGACACAGGTGGACTGTGATAGAATGTTGCAGAGATATCATAGAAAGGAGGGGAGAAAGAAAAGAGAATAATTAGACATTGCAGAGCTGTAAGAGCTCCTGGGAAGTTAGGTAGAAACCATAGTTATGCCCTCCTGCACTCATCTTTTATTTTAAGAATGTCACTGATGCGGAGATTTGTGCTGTGTTCCTGGATTGATAAATTGACCCTACTTGATTTCAGAGCAGCTATGGTATGTTGCTGAAATATGTATTTTTTATTTTATACTTTCCTCTGAATTATTCTTATAAATCACATTTCAAAAGGCAGGTTTATGAAAAAACTATGTGTTGATATAAAGTATATCATTATAAGTATTCACTAATATATACATATATATAATATGTATGTATATATATATATAACATGGAAATCATGTGAGAATATAAATATTTAATAAGTTTAGTAACAATCTTAATAATTCATTCTTATATACAACAGAACCTGAAAGAATATCATTTCAGACTGAATTTGAGAACCAAATACCAATGCATTTAATGCTGATCTATGGTCTATCACTCACCAAAGAGAAAATATCCTCTTCCAGTGCACCAAAGTTTTGTTTTTTTCCATTCTTTATAAAAGCTGACATATCAAATAAAGTTTAATCAGGAAATGCAAAAGAAATCAATCAATTTTACTTTTATAGAGACTATGAGATAATGTCAACACTTCCTCATCCCCCAGGCTAAACTGTTTTAAATGTTTAGCTAATATAAATGTTAATGCTATTGTACAATAAAAAGAACCAAGGTTCCATTGAGAAAGATCTAAATCTAGAACTGGGACAGGAAATGTAAAAGATGAACCATGATCATTTTCTTGGGATAGGAGGGAAGAAGTGCTTAACAAAACAAAACAAATCCCACACAAACAAAACAAAACAAAACAAAAACACAACTGATGGGACAATGTCAAAGTGACACAGAAGTTTAATGAAAAAGCTTCCAATGTCCAAAGTCAGAAAGAAATTAGCAACAAAGTAAATAACATATTATCAAATTATAACCTATAATATAAATGTGTGTCCATAGACCCATACTGACATAAAAAAAATAATTGAATAAATAAATGAATGGGGAGTAACAGACAAATCTACCATGAAGAAAAATTCTAAATAATTTGTATAGATACTTACCTATCAAAGAGATGGAGTACAAATCCTTACACCTTGAGTGAAGACTGCATGTAGTGAGATACTTCTAAAAAAGATGATATGTGCACAGGGAGAAACAAGTAACTACACAGTGGAGAAATTTGACAAATGTCAGCCAGATGGTCAAGTTTAATATGAACAATGATAAATTATGCTGATGTATGTACCCTTGATATGATGTGATGAGAATGTTACTGTACTACAGCAGTCCTTCATTGCAAACTCATAACCCAGTTAAATCATGAGTAAAACATCAGACAAATCTAATTGAAGGCTATTCTTCAAAATGCCTGACAAGTACTCTGCAAATTATCCAGATTCTCAAAAACAAGAGAAGTCTGAAAAATTGCCCACCGCCAACTGAAATAAAAGGGGACATAATGATACAGTGTGGGACATGTAGATACAGATACATAATGATACAGTGTGGGACCTAAAATCTTGTACCTAGAAGGGAACCTTAGGTAAACACTACAGAAATGTGGTCAAATTGTTGACTAAATGTATTGATATTAGTTCATTAACTCTAAGATGTCATACTAAGGAAAACTAAGTGTGAGGTATATGGAAACTCTGTACTTTTATTTGCATTTTTTCCTGAAAAAACTAAAATTATTCTGAAATAAAAAATAAAATTAAAAATTAATTGCATTTATTAAAAATTAAAATGTAATTACAACTTATTTCTTCCCTTTTCGTTGATCCAACCTCCATACAAAAGTTTAAAGTTCTAGATCTAGGGATAAAAATACTAGAAGATATATGCCTGCTCTTCATTTGCTCTTTCCACATTTCAGATATTTACATTTAGTACTCTTAATTAAAAATTTGAAACACTTGGGGACGCCTGGGTGGCTCAGTCCATTAAGCATCCGACTTCTGCTCTTGTCATGATCTCATGGTCTGTGAGTTCGAGCCCAGCATCAAGCTCTGTACTGACAGTTCAGAGCCTGAAGACTGCTTTGCATTCTGTGTCTGGCTCTCCCCGACTTTCTCTCTCTTTCTCTCTCTCTCAAAAATAAATAAACACATTTTTTTTTTAAAAAATCATTAAAAAAATTTGAAACATTTTGTCTTAATTATTTCCTTTCAAATTTTTAAAAGCATATTTGGTGTCCAAAAAATATTATGAAGGGAGGATAAGGTTCCAAAAATACATTTAAATACCTTTGCATCTCACAGTTGTGAGTTCGAGCCCCATGTCAGGCTCTGTACTGACAGCTCAGAGCCTGGGACCTGCTCTGGATTTTGTGTCTCCCAGTCTCTCTGTTCCTCTCCCATTCGTGCTCTGACTCTCTCTCTGTCAAATAAATAAATAGATAAATAAATAAATAAATAAATAAATGGAAAAGGAAAACTCTGTAGAAATGTATAGATTTATTTACTATATTTATAAATCAGTATAAGTCGGAACAATCTTTTTAATTTATACTAAAAATACTAAGTTCCTTACTCTACATAAAAGCAGTATTTTCCATTAAAATGTTATTATCATCAGGAATAATCTGATCCTTTAGACTATGAATTACTTCAATATAAAATTTTCTTTAAGAATTATTCCTAAAATTTCTTATTTTCTTTCACAGTAGTTCAACTGTCACATGACAGTTTTCTTATAATTCTAGGAATACTGTGGTTGTTTCCATTAAATTAGAGTACTTTGGTCTAAATTAAACTAAGAATTATTTTTATATGTTTAAATAAACTTCTGAGTAAAATATTACAATTCAATACTCTATAAAATTTATTACATCAGCACAATTCTACTTACAGCTATGTTACATATTAGTTTTGAGCCTTCTGTTTACTGAAGGATATAGGACATTTATGTATCTTGGTTATTAATGATTAAGCTTATTTGGGTCGTTACTGTGGCACATTCCAGTTTGTACCTGTCTGGTGAATTGCAGGGCTTGCTTCTTAACACGTGTCTGGGATTTTCTGAAGAGCGTTCTAGAAGAGAGTTTATGATAAAGGAAAACTTGAGTATATATAATTTGACCCAGTAAAAATGTCTCACACCTCAAAAAGGCACAGGAATCATCATATACAGTCTTATCTGCCCCTCAGAAATATGCCTAGTCTAGTTCCATAAACAAGTGAATAGATCCTAGAGAAAGGACCATTAATTAAATTAGGAACAGCGTAGTTCAGCTGGATGACTCAGTCAGTTAAGAGTCCAACTTCGGCTCAGGTCATGATCTCATAGTCCGTGGGTTCCAGCCCCGTGTGGGCTCTGTGCTGACAGCTCAGAGCCTGGAGCCTGTCTTCGGTTTCTGTGTCTCCCTCTCTCTCTGACCCTCCCCTGCTCAAGCTGTCTCTGTCTCTCTCAAAAATAAATAAAACATTAAAAAAAAACCCAAATATTTTCTCCCAGATTTCAGCTTATCTCCTCATTCTGTTGACACTGTTTTTCACAAAGCATAAGTCCTTCATTTAATGAAGTCCATCTTATCAATTATTTCTTTCATTGGTCATGAATTTGGTGTTGTATATAAAAAGTCATACCCAAATCAAATCTAGAGTTTTTTAATTTTATTTTTTAGGATTTTATAGTTTTACATTTTACATGTTGGTGCATGATCCATTTGAAGTTATTTTTTGGGAACAGTGTAAGGTTTGTGCCCAGATACATTTTTCTGTCATGTGGATATTCAAATGTTGCAGCAGCACTTGTTTAAAAGACTACCTCTGCTCTATTTGTATTGCCTTGCTCCTTGTCAAATATCAGTTGACTACATTTATGTGGGTTGATTTCTGGGTTGTCTGTTCTGTGCCACTGATCTATGTAATCTTCCTTTCCCAATATCATACTGTCTTTATATGATAAATCTTTGCACTATAAGAAATAACCTATTAAAATTTGAAGTTGATTATCTTTTGGCCTAGATTAATTTATTATTCTTTTTTTTTTTTTTTTTTTTTTTACAAATAGTTTATTGTCAAATTAGTTTCTACATAACACTCAGTGCTCATCCCCAAAGTGCCCTCCTTCATGCCCATCCCCCCCTCCCCCCCACATCCATCAGTCCTCAGTTTTTGTCAGCATTCAAGAGTCTCTCATGGTTTGCCTCTCTCCCTTTCCCCCACCATTTCCGCCCTTCTTCTCCCCCTTGTTCCTCCGTCAAGTTCCTCCTAATCCTCCTATACGTGCAAACATATG